>NC_080697.1:57477253-57578611 GCF_030445035.2 Dasypus novemcinctus | reverse complement strand
TCAGACCGTTCTACAGATAGGTAAACGGATGCTATGGAGAGAGCAACTTGCCCAGATCCCCAAGTGGCAAAGTAGAAAGATCCCCAGACCTTTGGAGCTCCAAGGCTCTGTGCTGACGATTTGGTTTATTCCCTGCCACCCCCCACCCCGCCCACCCTGCCTCTCACGGGAAGTTTCTATAGAATAAACTGCCAGACAGACTCCAATCCTGGTCACGGCAGACATCCTGGGACCCCCCCCCCCGCCCCCCGCGCCCAGTCTTCCCCACCTTCATTTCATTTCTGCCCCCAGTAAACCTCAGCACAGGTGGAGCATTTCTGAGCCAGGCCCTGGGTGGTGCCTCTTCTCTCCCCTGCCTGGGTGGGGTGTGCAAACATTCCTTTAGAATCTCACATTTCCCACAATGTGGGCGGGGCCCAGCCTGGCCTGGGTTCCACCTGGAAAATGTTGTCAGGCCAGTTTAGGGCCTCGAGACTTCTGTGCTGACTGCTGGGAACTCTGCAAGGCTTACGTGACACTGCCGTGGAAGAAGGAAGATGTGCTCACGGCCAGAACTCGATGGAAACCCCACCTGGGAGCCCTGACCCGGCCTGATGCTGGAACCACGGGCATGTGAACGGCAGGCCCTCAGTGATCTAAACCAGCTCCAGCCTTTTATTTTTGAGGAAAATGAGGCCACAAGAAGGGAGTCTAACAGACGGCGCCCCCTCTCCTCTCCCCGCCCCCCCCCCCACCCCCAGTGCTCGGGGCCTGTGTTCGCTCCCTTATTTTTTTTTTTTAAGATTTATTTTATTTATTTCTCCCCCCCGCCCCCATTCCCCCCATTGTCTGCTCTCTGTGTCCATTTGCTGTGTGTTCTTCTGTGTCTGCTTGTATTCTCATTAGGCAGCTCCAAGAACCGATCCTAGGATCTCCTGGAGTGGGAGAGAGGCTCTCTTGCACCACCTCATCTCCCTGTTCTGCTGCGTCTTCTTATTTCCTCTCCTCTGTGTCTCTTGTTGCATCATCTTGCTGCGCCATCTCTCCATGTGGGCCGGCACTCCTGCGCCAGGCACCTTGTCCCGCGTGAGGCGGCATTTCCAAGCAGGGCGGCCCTCCTGCGCAGGGCAGCATTCCCGCATGGGCTGGCACTCCAGGTGGGCCACCACACCGCGTGGTCCAGCTCGCCCTCAGCAGGAGGTCCTGGGCATTGAACCCTGGACCTCCTATGTGGTAGACAGGAGCCCAATTGGTTGAGCCACATCCGTTTCCCTTCCTCGTATCTTTTCTATCTGGTGGGCAGGTCTACCGGGCATGCGGTAGTGTTACCCCCGGCAGGTTTGTTCTGCCTTTTCGGAGTCCTGGAGATGTGCTGTTTCCCCAGGCAGGGAGGTTAACCTG
Organism: Dasypus novemcinctus; assembly: GCF_030445035.2. Classification (NCBI taxonomy): domain Eukaryota; kingdom Metazoa; phylum Chordata; class Mammalia; order Cingulata; family Dasypodidae; genus Dasypus; species Dasypus novemcinctus. The sequence continues at coordinate 57,577,231 of NC_080697.1, read as the reverse complement.
GCGCAGCACCCTCTGTCTGGCCGCACGCTCCAGGTATGGAACAGACTCTCACCCCCACCGACTGGGAGAGGGCTCTGTGGACGTGGCTGTTTCCAGAGAGGCTACTCCTCTCTGCAACCCAGGGGTCTGTGTCATTGTATCAGAAAACAAAAACCAGGAGTCAGTTTAGAAGAGACCAGGGAGTCCACAGAGCATGCCCAGTGTTCACTGCAACTTGATCTGGAAATAAATGCAGGAGCCAAAAAGGTATGTTTTCTAGGCAGTTCTTAAAGGAAGTGCAGCTTATTTATGAGCCAACTGAGCTCAGGCAATGAACAGAAATCCTGGAACCAAGTCATCTCTGCTAGCTCCCTGCCAGCCTGGAAGAGCGGGCTCTTCCCCTCTCACGCGCCTGCACATTGGGTTTCATCACTCTTTACGACTCCTACATGTAATGAAAGCCACTGCTCTTGGGCCGTGGTAGGGGTAATGAATTGTGAGCAGGATTCACAGAAAAGAAGAGGGCGAAGTGTCGTAAACCTTAAGCAATCTTCATGAACAAGAGCCCTACTGGGGTGGGGTATGTGGGAGCCTCTTATATTTTTTGATGTAACATTTTGTGTGATCTATGTATCTTAAAAAAAAAAAAAAATTTGGTTAAAAAAAAAATACATTGCTCACCAATGTTCTCCTGAGGAACAACAGAGAAGAATGAGCACCCAATTAATTAGGCACAACAATAATCCCATTTATGAATTGTTGACCTAGGGTAATTTGTATAATTTTCAGGTTTTCATGTTTCTTCCATCCCTAAAATGAGACTGCTTCTATCTGACTACACTTGATTAGACTATTGGGCACATCAGTTGAGATAACCTATTTGAGAACAATAAAATCCTTTGTAAATGTGGCATTATTATAACTTGGGGGGCAAGAGGGCAAGGCTCATTCTGAATAGTGTGGACAAACAGGAGAAGCCTGCTGTTGGGTGTGATGAGAAGAAATTTCATTCTGTAGAAAAGATGCCAGCAATTGACTGCACTTCTGTCCCTCTGAAAATAACTTGGAACTTGTTTTCTAGTCTACCTCTATCTGAAAGTAGTGTACTCCCTGGAATAGGGAAAGTAGGCAGAATGTTGGAACATTCTGAGGCCCCCCTAAAAATAGGTAATAGAAAAAGGCAAAGCCGGCAAGCTTTTAGGAAAACTCTTTCATTTGACCTTCATCTTTGGTGCTGAATTCATTCAGCAAACTTTATTAGACACTCCTAGAAGCCACACATTCTTCTAAGCGCTTGGGATACTCAAAGATCCCTGCCTTCCAGAAAATTACATTTTAAGTCACAATAGAGCTGTTTTTCATCTCAGCGTTCTCTTTTTGATCCCCTGTATTTGGTAGGCAGCACCTATTCCAGGGATCAGAGCAGATATCAGGTTTTTTCTCACCAGAATGGCAGAAAAAGTCTGCAGTTCCCACGTTGCAGAAGGCAGATGGTGTTTCTAATTCCAGGTGGGATATCCCCTACAGATACAATAGAACACAGTGACATTTAATTCAAACAGTGCAGGGCTCAAAGGATGACCCCAGCGCACAGCCCAGCCCAAGCATTTACCAGACCCTGGCTCTGGCGCTTACCTGTTAGGGTCTTTGGACAGTGCCAACGTAACTTAACTGAGCTTCAGTTCCTTAGCCTTAAAAGAGGAAAGCAAACTACATTGCAAAGCGTTGTTGGGGGCCTCATACGGCAGATTCTGAGACATCACCTGGCCCCGGGGGGCCTCAGAAAAGCTATTTTATCAGCGTTCTCAAGCTTCCTGGTAATAGATGTGAGTTAATGCCTTTGGGTTAACAAAGGAAGTTTTGGAGAATAGTCCTGATCCTCACTGTGTTTAGTTTCCTGTCCCACAGTGAAAGGGAGGAAATAAAAGCCTCCTCACCATGACTTGGGGCTTGTAAGCCAAGTCCAGCCTCCTAAGCTCCCATTAAGAAAGCACTTTCTCTTGGGGAACGAAGGAAGCTCTCATCGCAGGGCTGTAAATTCAGGCTAAAATCATGACGAAAAGGGAGAAAACCCTGCGCGGACTGCAGGATTTAAACACCACCGCCAGCGTGGCTCGTATCCCAGCTCCACATGAGGCTTACTGCGCTGGCCCTGCATCATTTCAGCCCCGGCACAGCCCAGGGGGGGCGTGCAGGGGGGCGCGCAAGGCTCCACAGCTAATGAACGGAGCGAGGAGACCTGCATTCTAGTAACTGCTCATCCTCCTCTGTGAGCAATTCACTTAGCAGGGCGAGCTTCAGGTTTCTCATCTGTAAGATAGGTTATCTATGAAAACTGGGGGGATTTTGTAATAAAGAACTATTACTGCCATAATAGCTCTTTGCACAGCAGTTAAAGTAATACTTTCTCGGGACTTCGATTCTTTTCTGTAGAATGTGGGGCTGCAGTAGATCTCTAATTCCCTTTCAGCTCCCACATTCATACAAGTGTAATTTCCTTCATAAACTTTTCTGACTGTAGTGAATGCTTCCTATTTGTAGGAGAGCAAAGATATCTCTTTGTCTTATATTTTGACCCTTATAATCCACATTTAACTTCTTAAACGTCTTCACAGGAAGATCAAAGGGACCCAGAGCCAAGCCCCCCAGTGATCCACCTGCCACCACCACCAGCACACAGCCTCGTCCACACAGGACCCTCCATGCACACACACTGGCGCAGCTCCTGCCTCTTTCCCAGGTTCTCTCCCTTCGGGTCTCTGCTGGTTGGAACAGTCTTCTCACCTAACCAGGAGGCATTTACCTGAGTTAGTTAGTACCACACAGAAGAAGACAGCAGAACAAAGGAGGACCTTCATGGTTTAAGCTCCCTAGGATTTCCCAGCCCTCCTGTGCAGAAAAGCAAATCCAGTGAGTGAGGCGAAGTGGAGTAGAGAAGGTACAAAAAGGGCCATTTATATGATTTTGGGGACACTGAGCAGGACGAGCACATTCTTCTGCTCTACTGAACAAGCCTGCGGGCAGAAGGTACAAATGCTGTTCCCTTCCTGTCTAAAAATAGATGGGCTTCTTGCTACTCAGAGAAGCCCGGCTTGACCAATAACAAGGGATATGGGGTCGAAGTGGAAAGGTTACCAGCACTGGTGGGTGCTGCTCAGGGCCTGGCGCTGGCTGTGCCAGGGAGGTAGGGCAGTTCAAAGCCAAGTCTCCTGCCTCCAAAAGCGTTCACTTGGCTAGTGTCCACCCGCACTGAACCTGGCCCACGGCCCGGCAATTTTGCCCCAAGTGTACTCCCATTAGAAATTTAGGCCCCCCGTGCAACAAGAGGCATGTACCAGAATATGGTATGCACAGCAGCATTCTTCATTGCAGCTACAAACAGAGAACAAACCCGGTGTATTATGCAATCCTGTATCTCCACACAAGGTGGAAAACTAAACCCAAACTGCGGATGCACACAACGTCTTTCTCTCACAAACATCATGCACAGTGAAAGAAAATGACAGATTCAACCTACCACATCAATCCTTTTGTAGAAAAGTCAAAATTTGGCGAAACGAATCTATTACAAGTCAGGAGGTTGTCTACATTGAGAGAGTCTAAGCTCTTCGCTTACTCAGCCAAGGTTTGTCGTGTGCCTTCTGTGGTGCCCGCTGCTGTTCAAGGCCCTGGAGAGGAAGAGAGAGAAGGCTGAGGCCCCACTGAGGCGTCGGGGGATGACGGGACAGGGGCGGCAAATGGGACCACAGAGCTGTTGGCCTTGTGCTGGAAAGGACTGCCCGGGGCCCAGGGTCTGGCAGGACAGGGACATGCCAGAGAGAGGGAGACACAAGCTGAGCCTGCTTCGAGGACGATGGAATTAGGGCAGAGATGAGGGGCCGCCTTTCCACACAGGTGTACATGATGGATAAGGCCGAAACGCCTAGTTGGTGCAGATAAACGTTTTGCTCTATTTTAGTCTCAGGGTTATGTCATTATATATATATAATATATATATATATTTTTTAATGCACTCTAGTAACAGAGTGGAAAGCAAGTCTTCCTCCCATCCTGCCCCCCGGGCCTTCATGACAGCTCTCAGCAGTTTCTTCTGAATACCCACAGACTTTCTCTGCAGAGAGAAACGTGTATGAATTTACCCCCCTTTTTGTATAAATGATAACACGCAATGCACACGGTTCTGGGCTTGTGTCCCTTTTCCCCTCGGTTCTTCTTGGCGCTCTTCCTGCGGAGGGGCAGGAGCTCCCTCGCCCTTGGTCCCGCGGCCTGTAGTCCTTGCACAGCCGTTGCCCCCTTGTGTAGCGGGCCTGCAGCCCTGACGCTGAGTCTTAGCTAGAAGGTGCGTCTCGACACAAACGTCGGGCAGAGCGGCCCGAGCTCCCGAGGCCGGCCAGGGCCCCTGAGCGCCGTGGCCGCGGGGCTGAGCTCCAGGGCAGGCGAGGGCCGGGCGCTCCTTTAGGGGCTTCCAGGGCTGAAAAGATTATGCGAAGGCAGAGGGCCCTGACAAAGGGTACCCTGATTCACAGGCCTTGCTGTGTCTTGTAAAACTCCTAGAAAAATGGGCTTTAGGGGAACTTTCATGGGAGCTACAAACTGCTTTTCTCTCTCTGCCAAAAAGGTGGCCACGAACTAGGTAATCAAAAGGTAGACTTGAGGACGTGATACGTGTGTGAAGATCAAACTTAGGAAGTAATAAATGTATTGAAAATTGAAGTTGTTTTTCTGTGGAGCATTTGTTCAAACACATTTCTCTGAACTCTTCCATTTTAAAATGACATAAGCGGCTTCATTTGGCCCTTGGAAAACTAACTTGCACACCACCGTCAACCCCAAACTCAAGGACTGCAATGAATAATTTTAATTCCAAATATACTTCCACTTGATAAATACAGGGTAATGAAAGGTCTGGAACTTTAGAGTGGTGATGGCTGCACAATGTCATCTGAATTCAATATTTTAAATTATTCAAACGGTAAATTTTATGTTATGTGTGTTTTGCCATAATAAAAAAGAAAACAGCCGCTGACGACAACAGAAGCGGACAAAGAAACAAGACGCAGCAAATAGACACCAAGAACAGACAACCGGGGGGGATTAAATAAATAAATAAATCTTTAAAAAAAAAAGAAAAAGAAAACGGGGATTTTTGACACCATACCTCAATGACTGAATTATTAAAAATCCCACTCATTTCAGGGAAGTGGCTCACCTGAGGACATGTGGATGGCTCCTTATAGTTCTAGCAACCAGGTCTGAGCAGGCCTCAGGTGTGCTTGCTTTTAGCAGTGTAATGAGCAGTGAGGATAAATACACCTATGTGCATACACAAAGCATTGTATAAAAAAGAATACACTCTCATCTTGTGAACTTTCAAACCAAGTCCTTCAGTCCCAACTTTAAGTCTTCCCACGGCTAAGCACGATTCTCCCTGGACCCCTGTCCCCCTGAAACAATCGCTTTAAAATCAGCAAGGAGAAAGGGCTGGTTCCAGCCACAATATTTTCAGACAAAATGAAAAATATTTCAAAGTTTATAAAATTGAGAATTTAACATCACCAGCCTCCTAAAGCAAAACAATGAACAGTGAGCAAACAATGAGCAAACAATTAGCAAAAACAAACCAAAAAAATGAGCAGACAACGAGCTAAAACAAACGAACAAACAATGAGCCAATAGCAAGCAAACAGATGATGTGGCTCAGTGGTTGAGCACTGGCCTCCCACACATGAGGTCCCAGGTTCAATTCCTGGTCCCAGTACCTCAGGAAAAACATGAGTCTTGACAAGATGAACACCCTGGAGGAAGCTGTGGGTGAGTGTGCATGGACGCTGGTGAGAAAGGAGAGAAAAGAGGCAGTTTCCGTCCTCCCTGTATGTGCTCCTCAAATTGTGGGCATTGCTTCAGCAGCCCTGACCTCCCCCGGAGCTGGTTCAGGTTTCAGTTTGAAGAGGCTCTGATTTGGGCTCTTTTCCTGTGTGGTTGGGAAAATTACAAAATACAATTACAACTTAAGAAGGACAAGGATAAATGTCTAACAAAGTGGACTTTTCACTCGATTTCAGGAGGGAAGGCGTATAAGACAAGTCCTGGGCCTGCACAGGGAGGGCGTTCCAGTGAGAACACGTCAAGCACGTGCACTCGCCAAACCTGGGTCCCTCTTATCCAGGCTGTCCCCACCAGCTCCCTTCTTCAAGCCTCTCTGCTCAGAGCTCTGCCCTCCCTGGAACCTTCTCTTCCCCTAATGCAGACTCATAACCTGAGCTATGCACTGGCTCTGGCGCAGGTGCATGTAGAAAGTTGAATGTGCACCTTCCAAGTAGACTTTCCTTTTCTAGATTTCCACCAGGGAGATCTATAGGCAGTATGTTCCTTTGTCCACTGCCAATTAAAGTAGACATAGCCATACTCCCCACAAACTAATACTGTTTTTTTCTTGGAGACAAAAACTCGTGGAGAAAAGAACAGCTCCTTATTCCTCAAGGCTCTGGGTTCTCTTTATAAACACAGGGTCCCCATGCCTGTGCTGAAGAGTTCTTGCTAACATCAGGACATGGGAAAAGCCATACTTTACTGCCCTCTCTATTACAAGTGCAAACATAGGCATATGGGGAAATCTTTGAGCCCAGCAGCCCTCACCTTGTTGGGGGAGGGAAGGGATTGCATTTCCTCAGGAATTTCACTAGGTTTGGTCTTTTGTCATCTTTGGTTCGCTGAGGTTCTTGTGCAGGCCAGAGCAGGCTGCCCTCTGCAAACAGGGCCGGGAGAGGATCTCTTCTCTCCTCATCTTTTTAATCCAAACATGAAGGCCACATTCTTTTCTTGCTTCATATCTTAAGATTTCCTGAACACTTAGTTTATTGGTGATTCCTAAATTCATTCAACAATATAAAATCATTATAAACCTCCTTGGGACAACTCTTATTTGTTATCTGCGTTTAGACTAAACTTCCTAATGTTATAAGCCCTTTGGAGGGTTTGGAATCAGGAGACATGAATTTCAGTGCTATTTCCAACACACACTAGACACGTGCCCTTGGGAAATACACTTTCTAACATGTAAAGTAAGTGTGCTTGAGCACTGTTGTTATATTTTGTGTGGGGTAGAAAAGTACAAACCCACTGTTCTTGACATAGAAAAATGGAATTAATTATATACTGTTTCTTACCATGTGCTAAGAACATTATACTTATTATCCTACCTGAGGCACATAGTAATCCTTGGAGTATTATTCTTCACATTTCATGAAGAAGCATTCTGAGCCTGAGAGCAGATGTGCACTTTCCAAAGTCCAGCATCTGGAATCAGCAGAGGCCTCCTAGGTCACCTAAGGGCTGAAGTGCTCTGATAACTCAACTCTGGCCTTCCTGGAGTTCAGTAGACTTTTGTGAACTGCTCACCTCAAGTATCGGTTATGGAATCTCCTTGGTTTTTCCTTAGTAGCACCTGATTTGGGACAAATGCTGTAGTGTTGGCCCCAGAGGTGCAAGGACAAGAATTTGATGAGGAAGCTCCACTTCTCAGGGAAGCCCAGGGCTGTCCCTCTTGAGTCAACTATCCTATGGGCAAGGCTGCCCCCTGCTGGCCGGAAGTGGTACTGGAAGGCTGTCCTCCCATTTTCTCTCAGGGCAGGGTCCACTTTACTGGGAATATATGTGGCCACTAGGTCACTGTCTCATGACTGCGGACATTGCAACTTGGAAACATTCTAGGACAAGTTCTAAAAAGAAAAGAGAGCCACCCTTGGCCTAGACAGATTGTCTTTCATGATGCTTGGCTGGGGCAGGGGCTCAGATGTGGAGGGTGAAGGCAGCTAGCAGAGGTTAAGTCCTAATCCCAGGTCACCTAGGGGTCAGGATTTATGGCCCAGCTAGTTCTTCTTGGAATGTTTGGTAAAATCCACCAGTGAAACCATCGAAATTGGGCTTTTCTTTCTTTTCTGGGGGCAGGTGCTGGGTGAGTTCCGCACCCTCATTTTATTCGCTCTCTTTTTTTTTAGGTACCAGGGGCTGGGGAATGTATGCAGGACCTCGTATGTGGGAAGCCAGTGCTCAACCACTGAGCCACATTGGCTTCCCTGGGTTGGTTTTTGCATTTGTTTTGTTTGTTTTTATTTATTCAGGAGGCTCTGGGAACTGACCCTGGGCCTCCCATATGAGAGGCAGGTGCTCAACAGCTCAAGTCACATCCACTCCCCAGACTTTTTGCTCTTACCCAAGTTTTCATCACTGGTTCAATGCCTTTACTTGTTATTTGTCTGTCGAGCTCTGTTTCTTTTTGAGTCAATGCAGGTAGTTGGGTATTTATAAGAATTTGTCCATTTCAACTAAATTTTCTAATTTGTTGGCATACAGTAGGTCATAGTGTCCTCTTATAATCCTTTTTTTTTTCCATGAGTCTGGCAGTAGTGTTCTATGCATTTTCTAATTTTTAGAATTTGTGACCTCTCTTTTTTCTGCTTTTTCAGCCTACCTAAATGTTGGTCAATTTTATTGATGTTTACTGAGGACCCACTTTTCGTGGCTTCTTTATTTTTTTGACCTCTAGTTCCTGTTTATCCAGTAGTGCCATCTATTTCTTCTTTCTAATCAATCAGTATTCCCATCATATACTTGGGCCTTTGCAAGTATGTTCATATATATATATGTATATATATATACAGAGAGAGAGAGAGAGAAAAGAGGTAAACCTTGTTGAAATAAACACTTTGTCAGTATATAATGTCCTCATTGGTTTCTTGTCACAGTTTTCTACTTAAAGTCTATTTTATATGGTGCTAGTATAGACACCCCAACTCTCCTTTGATTACTATGTGCATGGAATATTTCTTTCCGTCCTTTCACTCTCGGCATACTTTTGTCTTTGATTTTAGGGTTAGTCACTTATAAGCAACTTATAGTTGGTTCATGCCTTTTTATCCATTCTACTAATCACTGCTTTTTTACCTGGGTGTTTAAACCATGTACATTTAAAATGACTAATAATAATGTGTAACTTTCTTCTGACTTTTTGCTATGGGGTCTTTATATGTTATACCATTTTTGTCCCTCAATTCTTCCATTATAGCCACTTTTGTATCTGTGTGATCTTTTGTAATGAGTCATGTTAAGTCCCTTCTCATTTCCTTCTCTGTCTATATTTCAAATATTTTCTTTATGGTTATGAAGGCTTAAATATAGCACCCTCTGTTTATAATAATATCATTTGATTTAATGCAAGCTTAAATCAATAGGGTACACAAACCTTGTTCTTATACCCATCTGTCCCTCACATTTTGTTGTTCTTATCACATATTACATCTTTAAATATTGCATTTAAAAAAACATAAGTTTATCAATATTTTTTATATATTTGCATTTTAGAATGTGTAAGAAGTGAAAGATGGAGTTATATATGTCAATATGCAAAAAAATTGTACTGGCATTTATAATTATTCATGTGATCATCTTCACTGGAGGACTTTATTTCTTATTTCAATCCACAGTCTAATGATAGAACAGTAGTGTCATATGAGTTTTCATAGGAAATTGTGTCTAAAGCATTTTCCTCTTTGAAATTCTGATGATTTGAAGTCAATATTTTGTTTCAGAGAGTATGACTTAGGTTTCTGGTACTTGCATTCAAACAAGTCGAGACTAATACATGTGTAAACTCCAAAACAACAACAACATGAAAAAAAAAAACCAGAAAATTTGCTGCAGGTACTTTATTTGGGATAGGGAAAAGAAATAGGACAAGGTGCAAATAATAATTCTGCTATATCTTGTCAAGGCCAATTGGAACGCTTATCTCTCAAATGCAGCAAAGTTTGTAGCTGAATATAAGACCTTTGCAGAACCCAGAGATATGTTCTCCCAAGCCACAGGATAAAATTCTGCATCTGCAGAAAGGAACCTTCTTAAGACCTGAAGAAACAGAAGGAACATCAGTCATAGAGACCTGGGCCAAGGTAGGGTAAACAGAAACCCTGGAGACATTACAGGCCAGCTTGAACGCTGTGCCATGTGAGTGAATTAGAGCCTGCGGCAATGAATGTTCCCCAAAACAGGAATGACTATAAAGTGCTCATCCAGGATTAGACACTGGTCTTTCTATTTTTTATGTGCTCCTGCCCCCATCCCACACACACCTTAACACACCCTTCAGGTCTGTCTCCAGCTCTGAAGGACTCTCTGATGGACAGAGCAAAGCTGTCCTAGAACTAGTCCTAGAACTAGGTCTACCTGCTTTGATCCAGAAGGACTTCTCAATATGCGTCACCATGTCTTAAACACAGTGATTTCCAGAGACTTGTCTTAGAACAAGAGCCTTTGGAGAAAGAAGCTCCCTTAGCTATTATCTGCCTCTCCCTGCTCAATGTGTAGATGAGAAAGTCAAGGCACAGAGAGGCTAAGTAAAGTCACCTACATGAATCATTGGGAAACAAAGGTAGGTTTCTCTTAATGCAAAGCATTCAGGACAGAAGTCACATTGGACAGCACAAATAAGTCATATGCCAACTCAAATAAATAAGCAAAGGACAAACACACTGCGGCTAATGGTTTAACTTCATTTTGGATAGAGAAGTAAGATAAAGCACAAAGTATAGAGATTAAAAGTACTTTTTTCAAGATCCTCAAATTGGATTTTACACTGTTTTGCATCTCCATTGACACAATCAGTGGCAGCAAAAACTGTGAGGGACGCAGTTGCAAATTCAGTACCCCAGTAGATGCTCCCTGAACCTTCAGGAACCAGTTCTGCTATAGCAGATGCCTCTCTGCTGAAGGCCTGGGAAGAGAAGGGGCATGTCAGGCACAGTGGGAAAGGAGGGAAGGGGGAAAGGCAGAGCCAGACCAGGGGAGATGCTCTAAGAAGTGACATGTCTGCCACTAATCAACCAATATACACCAATCATAAAGGGATGGACAGAATTCATGTTTGTCATAAAGCAAAAGAAATCTTACTATGAGTTGTTCATGAAGGATCTCGTTCTTTGTCCATTCTAGTCTATCATTTACAGGCTTATCACACCCCCTGTGATACAGCTCCTAAATTCAGGACCCACCTCTCATTCCAACCCATCCATGCACACCAGATTTTGAGCCCCACCTGCAGGTGCTAAGGAGCAACGCAAAGAGGCTGTTTTAGCCTCTAACCCTAAAGCTGCTGAGTCTCCCACTCACACCTCCTAGAACCCAATCCTCTGGTGTTTCAAGAATCCTAGATGAGTCTCTAGCTTGAAGGGCCTCACTTGCTAGTGCTATTGTGGCTTCTTGGTGGCACCACTGGGCTCTCATCTGCAGCCTCTTGAGTGGCCCTTTCATCCCCTGTAAAGAAGATGGCCATATCGTGGTCCTGGGCCTCAGGCTGCTCCTCAGTGCTTTCTCCGAGGGGCTCAGTGTGGGTCAGAAAGGCCAACAGGAGAATGGCAGAGAGGACAGCGAGTGTCCTCATGGCTGAGAGTCACCTGGGGGTCGGACCAGGACAGAAGTGCAGGAGGCTGAGTGTGGTGGAGAGGGAGGAGGTTCAGTCCTGCATTTTTAGGTGTGTCAGTACCTAAATGTGTCAATACCTAAATGTGTTGATACTTGAGGGAAGGGTGGACAGCCCAAGGTCCTCTTGTCACCCTAGAGTCACTTTGATGTTCCTCTGATCTGGCTTCTCTCTCTACTTCCAATATGCGTCTATTTGCTTGGGGTCCATATTTGCTTTTCACAGGTGATGATGCTTTTTAGGAACTTGATAAGTTTCCCTGCTACTCATCTGTTTGAATATTTATGAGTAAAAATATTGGCATGTATGCTATAAAACAGTCTAGAAACAGAAAATGGTTACCAAGGGGCAATGATCAAACTGGCATTGGATTTTCCCCTTGTGACATTGGTTTCTAGGTGGCATTTTTTACATTTCTGAGGAAAAACAACTTGAATGGTGAATTCTATGCTGAAACAATATATCATTCATATTTATGGGGGCAAATGGTCCTCTTTTATTTTTTGGATGCTCACAACATGGGAAATGTACAGTATGTGAATATTTTTGAAAAGGAAATTGCTAAGGAAATACTCCAATAAAATAAAGAAGAATCTAAGTAAGAAGACATAGGAATAGAAACACAGAGTTGAAAAAAAGACTCATTAAAACTGTTTATATTTTGTTTAGATTACTTTTCCATTAACGGTTGATAATAAGGTTGGACATTTTAATAGAGTTGTTAAAAATCATTAAACAAACTAGAGTGATATAAAACAATACATGAATTGGCATTTGGAATTAGAATTCCCCAAAATTTCAACAAAAAATTATGGAATTTATCAAGAAAGAAAATGAAGTGGGGATTATGGATAATGATGAACTCGATATGAAATGCTCAATTAAATATATTTTAAAGGATATAATGTGGACCCGTGGAAGTCTGTTAAGCAAGGATAGAAAATAAATGAACAGGTACAGTGGAAGAAAGAAAAAATAAGAAGGAAGGAAAAAGGAAATCAATTCATTCTCCTTAACTAAGAAAGAAAAAGTCAGGGCTTATAGAAAATGCAAAAAAAATGCCAGCAAGATCCTTCACCCAACCATGATTCCCTTTCTCCTCATTCAATATAAAGTTCCATGAGGGCAGGGACATTATATGCTGAAATCTTTGTGCCTTCTCTGTGTGAGTTTGGGAAGGTACTGCTCCACCCCTCAGTTTTCTTTTTATTCTTATCTTCATTTTGTTATGCAAGCATTTGCTGAGATGAGCTTAGGGATAGGTTGGCTTGAAGGGAAGGCAAAACAGAACTTTAAGAAATAAAGGACAGGGAGAAAGACACAAGAGAGGAGATAAGGATGGGACCAGGTGACTCACAGCTTTTGGAACTGAGAGCCTTGACCCTAGATTACACGTGGTATTTATTGGAAACTACCAAGCAGCTGTTTGCTATCACAACTGCAATATCATCTACAATATTAGGGAACAACTGCAACAACTACAATAAGGAACAGGTCCTACAAAGTTCAAATACAATTTAAACTCTTTTTCCCACAAGCATTAAAAAATAAAAACAGTGTAAAATGTTTAGAGAAGTACCTGACAATTCAAAATATATTCCTGTCATTGTTATTGTTTTTGTCATCATCAGCATCACCTGCTGAAATGAAAACACTAAGGTAGTGGTTGGCACCAAGGAAGAGGTACAGCCATGCCTGGAATATGCATTTGAACTGATGAATGAACAGCAGTGACGACAGTTCAATGCCCGTAATCTCAGCTTTTACTGACCAGTTGTGTGGTCCTCACCCTATCCTGTTGTCTGTGGACACTGACTTGGTGCTGTCTCAATCCACTATGCCTTCCTCTTCCTCTTACACCACTCCTGAGCTCTGTGTACACAGTTACTATTGCTTCTGAAGGTGCATCTCTTTGCCTTTTTCTGAGTCTTCACAAGTAGAGCTGAGGCTGGGTGGGAGAAGGACATGCAGAAGAGGAGTTTATTCCAGTTACGACCATACCCCATGGTTTCTGCCATGTGTGTCTTCATCACCCAGATTTCTCTTTCATAGGTGAAATTTTACCTCAGCCTTTCTTCATCCTTCCCTGGTCCCCAGTTTATTTGTGTGAGTCTAAAATCTCGATAGAAAAATGGATGGCTTAAAGTTTTTAAATTTCAGGTTTTTGACAGGTAGTTTCTATGGTTCACCCAAACCAGAAGGTGCCTGTGAACCTGTGTGTTTGGGATCAGGACTCTCTCAGCTCACCTTTCAGCCTTAAACACAGCCCTGCCTTGGAACCTCCCTCTCCTCGGCTTCTTCCTGGGAGAAGTATTTCTAGGGCTCCAGGCATTTTAGAAAAGTGTTTAGTGTTTTAATGTGCTTATGAGTAATAATTAAGAATAAAATACCTTACTTTTTTCAGTGGGAAATCCATGGCCTACCGTCCTCGACATCAAACCTGTGGTCATTGAAAAGAAAGCCTAAGATGCACACTTCTCTCCTCTACTTTGACCTACTCTTGCTTTTCCTAATCCAGGGACAGGACAGAAGCAGCACAGCAACCACCATCTGGAAACCTACTTACAGATGGCATGAATTCCCATGACCTGTGACTTAGGAATTCAGGAAGAAAATGAATGTGGCTGTGCTGAGAAGTACGGTGAAAGGGACATTGTGTGAAAGGAGAGATTAGACAAGTACAGAAGGTGCTTTTGGAGAAGTTTGTATTCCCGGCTAGTTCAGGAAACAAAAGATGCTCAGCTGTGCCCCTTGTGATGCTAATGGTCAAGCTCATGGGTAAGGAGAGTTTATGGGCCTTTAGCAAACATGAACAGCAGGTGTGTACATGGAGCTGCTATTCCTAGACCAGAGGAGACTGGAGGTTTGAGCCATCCAACCCCACAGGCTCCTTCACCCTCAGCAATGTGCACATCAAACATCCTAGGGCAGACCCTGCTCAGGAGTTTATACCTCTCTGATCCTGCTCTGCTCAGACCTGTATAAAGGCAGAGCTGGTATCTGCTTGGCTCCTGCTTCTCATCCAGGACCCTGATGTCTGGGTGGCCCACAGTCACAAGATCCCTCTCTCTCCCCCATTCTCCCATGGTCCTGAGGCCAGCTGAGGTTCCCACCAGGAGAGCTTTGGACAGAGGGCAGAGTGTGGCAGCTCCTCAAGCTCTGGATGCTTCTGGGGTGGGACCAGACCATGTGGGGGGTTCCAGGCCCAGGTGTGCCCTTAATAAGCCATGGGGTCATGAGCAAGTGACTGGCCCCTCCAGCCTCTGCTCTTTCCTGTAAGTTAAAACCCTTGGAGCAGAGGCTCCCAGCAGCCCTTGGGGCACTATAGGTGCTGACTCCGGGTTGTGCAGTACAGAGATTGAGGCAGGTCTAGGAGAGGAGCTTGTGGGCACTGGGGTCGGCATTGCAGGACGTCCATTTCTGAGTGTGTGCTGGGTGATATGTGCATGCTCATCTGTGTGTGTTTATAAGTGTGTAAAGAGGGGCGGGTGTTGGTAAGATGGAAGCCTTGGGCTGTCGTATGTGCAAGTACATGTGTATCTGAGTGAGTGTGCATGGGTGTTACAAGAAACAAATGAGAAAGAGACCTATATCCTGAGTGGCCAGCCCATGGGCAGTCAAGTGTCTGCTTCCAGCTCTAATATGACCTGTGGCCCTGGGGTCCTGGAGGCAGTGATTCCTTCCCTGGGCTGCTCCATGCCAATGACCCTCCTGCTCACCCCTGCCCCCAGGGTGTGCGGTGGGCCTGACATGCCCTTTCTTTCCCAAGCCTTCAGGAGAGACCCTCCTGCTACTGCAGACACTGAATGTGCAATGGCCTGAGCCCCTGACTCAGGGAGAGGCCCCTGCAGGCTCTGCTGCTCTGAGATCTGCCAGGTGAGAACCAGAGCAGCACAGGATTCCACCTGAAGGTGTGGAAATAGGTTTACTTTGCATCTTTCTCTCTCCAAATCGAGTTTTACTATAAGCTCAGTGTGTGTAGATCTTTTTATAAATTAATTTTTACATGACACGGTAAGTTTATCTTCCTCCAGTCATTCATAGAGCAAGGTCAATGCAGTATCAGCCATGATATTGCTTGGCCCCTAATGATGCTCATCTATAGCCCAGTGTTGGTCTAGGGGGGGCAGTGTCCTCACTTATTCTGGGGGCAGCTACAAGAGAGAGGGAGTAAGGTGAAGACCCCCAGTGGGAGCTTGAGGTCTTGTCTGAGCAAAAGGTAGTAGGAAAATCCCTGTGATGTGCCTTTGTGATGCTAGGAGTTGTCAGCCTGAATTGAGGAGCATCAGCAGTCGTGACATTGGGGACACCTGAACACAGTGATGGGAAAGACTTTCCACTGCCCAGCCTCCTTCCCACACACATACATCATCCCAAGCTGGTCTCCTTCACCATCACCACCATCACCATCATCTTATGACTAATGCTTTTTAAGCACCTCCTCTTTCCAGCACCTATTCCTGAGTGTCACTCAGTTAATCTCATAACCACCTGTTGAAGTAGGTTCTATTACCTATCTTACAAATGAAGGAAATGGAGCATAGGATGGTCAAGGATTTTGCTTACAGTCTGCTTGCTTAGAGGTAGTCTTGAGTTTTCCTCTGTGGCTCTGTGATTCCAAAACCTGTGCAGCAGAACCTTTGTGAGAGTGCCCCTGCCCCCTGGTGGAGCTGCAAGGAACATCCTTGCATGTTTCTTTCTGTGGATATATACTGTCATTTTGGAGAAATACCCAGCATTGGAAGTACTGGATATAAGGTATGCATCCATTTTGATTTAGTCAAATTTGTTCATGCATCCAAGGGCTTTGATATATCTGAATTTGTAGATCATGCTGGAAATTGAAAACTTGTTGAAGATGAAGTTGAATTCCCCAGGAGAAATTGTCTATCTGAAGTAGAGATATAAAATCTCTTCTCTGACTGCTGAAATCCTTTAAGTTCTCTAACTCCTTTGTCAATGATAGATATAATCAGCCACAGATGCAATCAACTGAGCGATGATTGTAGTCCATCTGTTAAATACTCACAATATCTATCAAGACAAGGCTTGGTTGGCCAAACAACTGGCTACCATAACCCAGCCAAGTTGACTCATGAAATAAAACCTCTGCTGTCCAGGTCTGCTGCAGTAGTTGGGCCATTCTACCAACAGAGCAAGAGATCCAGTTCTCTGCATCTCTCATCCCCTGTACTCAATATTGTTAATGTTTCAAGTTTAGCTGTTGTAGTGGTATCTCACTTTGGTTTTAACATTTTATGTTCCCTACTAGCAGAGGAAAGCATCTTATTTATTATTATATCATAATATATCAGGGTATAGTTTATATTAATATAGTTATATTAATATATTCTCTATTGTGAATGTCCAAATGTTTTGCCTTTTTTTCTAAATGAAAACTCTAAGTCTATTTTGTTTGATTAGTTCATTATGAAATATATATTCTAGGTACAAATCCTTTGTCTGATACCTGTACTAAGAATATTTTCTCACATTCCATGGCTTGCCTTTTATTTTCAGGAGCTTAGATTTTAAATTTTGATGAAGTTCATGATTTTTTTCTTTTAATATTATTTTTGGGTGGGGCAAGATGGCATCTGAGTGATTGTACCTCATAATCTCTCCTACAAAGAAGCGACTGAGTAGGGTTGGAGTACTGCTGGAACCGGGCTATTTTGGGGCCTTGTAGGGCAGGAGGTGTCTGGATGTCGATTTGGTGAGACAGTGACAGAAGAGAATTTTGGGTTTTGGACATGGAGGTCAGAAGTTATGGGTGGAACCCCTCCCCCTGGGGCTGGTGGCCCAGCTGCAATTATCCCTGAAAACTTTGTTGTGCTGAGGTATTCCCAAATGCCGTGTTTACTGGATGTGAGGTTCCCAGGTCTGTATTTCCTAAACCCTGGTAGCCCATGCTCCAGAGACTCACATACCTTTAGTCTGCAATATCACAGACTTCCCATTCCCAAATCCACTGTGCCCTGATGTCTGTCTGAGTTCCTTGATTACCCTAGCCCTCCACATTTTTTTTTGTTTTTTTTTTCCTCCTTGAGCTTAGAGGAGTGTACCAGCTGATTTGGGGAAAGTCTGGGAAGAAAGGAGAGGTGAATTTGCTCAGAAAGCCCAATTTACCTCAACGTCCTGGGATAGGAAACTTGGTCTGGGAGAAGGTGGAGTCAGAAAATCAATTAGACCTTTCCTAGCACACCTAATGGGGAGGGATGGTAGGAGGTGCTACCCAAGCTTCCAATAGCATATTTGGGGTTTCTGGTGAGATGTAGGTGCTCTCACACTGGAAATAAAGGACATTGTCTACTGTGTTGAGTTGGTTCAACAGGGACCCACTTGAATCTCCTACTGGACCTCTCAGGCAGCTTTCCTGCTGCCCTGGGAGAGAGAGAAGTGAGGAAGGGAGAAAGGGGGAATGTCAGATCCCTAAGCATTTTATTTAACTGCAAAGAGGATTCCTAGTTTGAAACTTTGGTTTTTTTTTTTTTTGGTCATGGTTTCTACTGTTGCATTGTCTCCTGGTCTTTTCTCCCATTTTATTCCCCAAGGTCCTTTTACATTTATTTTCTCTTCTTTTTCTTGTTTGTTTCCCCCCTTTTCTCCCCCCTCCTTTTTTCTCTTTTTCTCTCTCTTTTTCTTCTTTTTTTATTTTATTTTCTTTATATAATAGTTGCTGCAGGGAGCGCTTCACATTTGTTGTGTTTCCTCATCCTCCAGTTCCTTTTTTCGGTGTGTATTGATTTTGGCCACCTACACTATCCCCTTTCCTCAATATCTTTCTATCCTCCATCATCTACTGTTTCTCTTACATTCCAACTCCCTTTCTTTGGCCCCCAAATTGTCTGACTTTTTATTTCTAATACCTTTGTTCTCTTTTCTGTCTTTTATCCACTCTTGATATTATTGTCTTTCTTTTCTCTTTCCCTCTCTCATGAAAACACTGACTTTTTATTTCATACTATATTCCTCCCCATATTCAGTTGGCCGTCTCATTATAGGTACTCTACTTACTGCTATAACTCCACACAACTTACATGAGGCTAATATCCATTCTCCTAGATCTCACATTGTTGTTCTGTTAACATTTATTACCAATACTACTTTACACCTTTTATTTTCTTACACAATATACTTTCCCTGGCCCTCATATTTTCCTTCAAAGTGAACGTAGCCAGCAACAAGAAATTAGAGTATGAAGAACAAAGTGACAAAGAGAAGACATAACACTTATGCAAGAACAACAACTAATTGATCCCCAAGTGTAGACAAAGAAGCTAAGGAATTGACTAAACCCGTCAAGATAAAATGATGACCAGACAGCAACAAAAAACTACAAACCAAACCAATAATCAGGAAAACATGGCTGAGTCCAATGAACAAACTAAAAACCAGGAAGAGGAGGAGAACATCAGACAAGTAATTAAAGCTCTCAAAACATATATTAGAGACCAACTTAATGAAGTAAAGGAAGAGATTAACAATATGAAGAAAACACTTGGAGAGAATATGGAAGAAATTGCAGACATACACAAAAAAATAATAGATATGATGGTGATGAACACCACAGTCCAAGAAATCAAAAATACACTCTCAGCAAATAGCAGCAGATTAGAAGAGGCAGAGAAGAGAATTTCCAACATTGAAGACAGTACATCTGAAATCAAACAGATAGTAGAACTGATTGATAAAAAGATAGAAAAAAATCCAGTTGGGACTTAGGGACCTAAATGACAATACAAAACACACAAACATACATATTATAGGCATCCCAGAAGGAGAAGAAAAGGGAAGGGGACAGAAGGCGTGTTGGAGGAAATAATGACTGAAAACTTTCCAAATCTACTGAGGGAGATGGATGTACATGTCCAGGAAGCACAAGGCACCCCAAACAGCATAAATCCCAAAAGGCCTACCCCAAGACATATACTTGTCAAATTATCCAATGCTCAAGACAAAGAGAAAATTCTAAAAGCAGCAAGAGAAAAGAGAACCATCTCATACAAGGGAGGCTCCATAAGATTAAGTGCTGATTTGTCATCTGAAACCATGGCAGCAAGAAGAGAGTGGTATGATATAGTCAAGGCACTAAAAGAAAAAAATTTCCAACCAAGAATACTCTACCTAGCTAAGCTAGCATTCAAAAATGATGGAGAGTTCAAAATATTCACAGATAAACAGAAATTAAAAGAGTATGCTAACAAGAACACTGCCCTTCAAGAAATACTAAAGGGAGTTCTGCAGGAAGAAAGAAAAAAAACAGGAGAGGCAGAGTTGGAAGAGAGTGTAAGAGTAACAAAAAAGACCAAAAAAGAAGAAAAACAAACAAAATATGACAAACACAAGTCCAATCAAAATATGGCTAACATAAATAATTCCTTGAAAGTAATAACACTGCATGTCAATGGATTAAACTCACCTGTCAAAAGATTCAGACTGGGATATTGGATATAGAAATATGACCCATTTATATGCTGTCTACAAGAAACACATCTTAGACCCAGGGATTCAAGGAGGTTGAAAGTGAATGGCTAGAAAACAATCTTACAAGCAAATAATAACCAAAAAAAAAAAAAAAAGGCAGGAGTAGCTATATTAATATCAGACAAAATAGACTTTAAATGCAAAACAATTGTGAGAGACCAAGATGGATACTACATATTAGTGAAGAGATAATCTTTCAAGAAGAATGAACAATCATAAATATTTATGCTCCTAACAAGGGCACATCCAAATACGTGAGGCAAACACTGGAAAAACTAAGTGAAAGAATAGATGCCTCTACAATTATAGTAGGGGACTTTAATACACAACTATCAACTTTGGACAGAACATCTTGAAAGAGAATCAATAAAGAAACAAAAACTTTGAACAGTATATTAGAGGAGCTGGCCTAACAGACATATACAGATCATTACACCCAAATACAGAAAGATATACATTTTTCTCAAGTGCACTTTGATCATTCCCCATGATAGATCATATGGTAGGCCACAAAGAAAGGCTCAATGAATTCAGAAAGATTGAAATCATACAAAAAAATTTTTCTGACCACAGTGGAATGAAGCTGGAAATTTGCAAGGACCAGAGGCCCAGATTTCACACCAAGATATGGAAATTAAACAGCACACTCTTAGAAAAACAGTAGGTCAAAGAGGAAATCTCAAAAGAAATTAATAACCACCTTGAAATTAATGAAAATGATAACACAACATACCAAAACTTATGGGATGCAGCTAAAGTAGAACTGAGAGGGAAATTTGTAGCCATAAATTCATACATCAGAAAAGAAGAAAGGGCAAAAATTGAAGAACTAACTGCACATTTGGAGGAATTATTTAAAAAACAACAAAGTAACCGCATGGGAAGAAGAAAGAATGAAATAGCAAAGATAAGAGCAAAACTAAATGAAATAGAAAATAAGAAAGCACTTGAAAAGATAAACAAAACCAAGAGCTGGTTCTTTGAGAAGATCAATAAAATTGACAAGCCCTTAGCTAAACTAACAAAGAAAGAAAGAGAGAAGATGCAAATACACAAAATAAGAAATGAGAAAGGAGATATCACCACTGACCTCACAGAAATAAAGATTTTATCATAAAAGGATACGTTGAAAAACTATATTCCAACAAAAATGACAATTCAGAGGAAATGAACAAATTCCTAGAAACACATAAGCAGCCTATATTGATGAAAGAAGAATTTAAAATCTCAACAAACAAATCACAAGTAAAGAAATGGAACTAGTCATTAAAAACCTCCCAACTAAAAAGAGGCCTGTGCCAAACGTCTTCAAGGGGAATTCTACAAAACATTCCAGAAAGAACTAACGCTAATCTTGCTGAAACTCTTCCAAAAAATCGAAAGAGAAGGAATATCACCTAACACATTCTATGATGCCACTACCCCAGTACCAAAGCCAAACAAAGACACCACAAGAAAGGAAAATTACAGACCAATTTATCTAATGAACCTAGACACAAAAATCCTCAACAAAATACTTGCTGACCATATTCAACAACACATTAAATGAATTATAAAACATGACCAAGTGGGATTCCTTCCGGGTATGAAAGGGTGGTTCAATATAAGAAAATCAATCAATGTAATACACTATATAAACAGATTGAAGAAAAAAATCACATGAATATATCTATAGATGCAGAAAAAGCATTTGACAAAAAACAGCACCCTTTCTTGATAAAAACACTGTAAAAGATTGGAATACAGGAAATTTTCTGAACATGATAAAGAGTATATGTGAAAAGCCCATAGCCAACATCATTTACAATGGTGAAACCCTAAAATCTTTCCCTCTAAGATCAGGAATAAGACAAGGATGTTCACTATCACCTCTTCCATTTAACATTGTCTTAGAAGTACTTGCTTGAGCACTGAGGCAAGAACCAGAAATAAGAGGCATTCAAATTGGAAAGGAAGGAGTCAACATTTCATTATTTGCAGATGACATGATCCTTTACGTAGAAAACCCTGAGAAGCATACAACAAAGCTTCTAGAACTCATAAATGAGTTTAGTAAAGTTGCAGGTTATAACATCAATGCGCAAAAATCAGTAGCATTTCTGTACACCAATAATGAGCAAACTCAAGAGGAAATCAAGAAACAAATACCATTTGCAATAGTAAATAATAAAATCAAATACCTAGGAATAAATTTAACTAAAGATGTAAAAAAAAACTTATACACAGAGAACTACACGACACTATTCAAGGAAATCAAAGAAGACCTAAATAAATGGAAGACTATTCCCTGTTCATGAAGAGGAAGACTAAATATTATTAAGATGTCTATCCTACCAAAACTGATCTACACATTCAATGCAATCCCATTAAAAATCAACACAGCATTCTTTAATGAACTAGAAAAACTAGCTATGAGATTTATTTGAAAAGGAAAGAGGCCCCAAATAGCCAAAGACATATTGAAAAAGAAAAATGAAATTGGAGGAATCACACTACCCAACTTCAAAACATGCTACAAAGCTACAATAGTGAAAACAACATGGCATTGGCACAAGGATAGACACACAGACCAATGGAACTGAATTTAGAGTTCTGATATTTATCTTCATATATATAGTCATATAATATTTGATAAGTCCACCAAACCCTCTCAACTGGGAGAGAATGGCCCCTTCAACTTATGGTGCCTGGAGAACTGGATATCCATATGTAAAAGAATGAAAGGATTACCAACTCACACCTTATACAAACATCAACTCAAGATGGATCAAAGACATAAATATAAGAGCCAAGACCATAAAGACTTTGGAAAGCAGTGTAGGAAAGCATCTATAGGACCTTGTAATAGGAAATGGCTTCATGAATTTCACGCCAAAAGCATGAGCAGCAAAATAGCAAATAGATAAATGGGACTGCCTCAAAATTAAAGCCTTCTCCACCTCAAAGGAGTTTGTCAAGAAAGTGAAAAGAGCCTACACAATTGGAGAAAATATTTGGTAACCATATATCTGATAAGAGACTTATAACCTGAATATATAAAGAATGCCTATATCTTGAAAATAAAAGGACAAACAGCCCATTTTTAAAATGGGAAAATATTTAAACAGACACTTCTCCAAAGAAGAAATACAAATGGCTAAAAAGCACATGAAAAAATGCTCCAAATCTCTAGCTTTTAGGGAAATGCAAATCAAAACTACAATGAGATAGCATCTTACCCCCATAAGATTGGCAGTTATGAAAAAAACAGAAGACTGCAAATATTGGAGAGGATGTGGAGGAATGGGAACACTCATCCACTGCTGGTGGGAATGCAGAATGATCCAGCTATTCTGGAGGACAGTTTGGTGGTTTCTCAAAAAACTAACTATAGATTTGCCGTATGACCCAGCAATTCCACTGCTGGGTATATACCCAGTAGAACTGAAAACAAGGACATAAACTGATATATGCACACCAATGTCCATAGCAGCATTGTTCATTATTGCCAAAAGTTGGAATCAACCCAAATGCCCATCAACAGATGAATGGATAAATAAAATGTGATATATACATAGAATGGAATACTACTCGGCTTTAAGAACAAATACACTACAAACACACGTGATAACATGGGTGAATCTTGAGAACCTTATGTTGAGTGAAGCAACCCAGGCATTGAGGAACAAATACTACATGACCTCAATGATATGAAATAAGTAAACCAAGCTGCCTCAGAGAGCTAGTGAGTGGAAGATAGGCTTACAGGAAATTGGGGAGTAGAGGAAGGATGTAAGCTGACATCTACATGGGTGAAATCTATGATAAGCTGGATGTAAGTATATGTACAAGGAAGGGATAAAATGGGGGCATAGGGTTACCTTTGGGTGGGGCTTTGTGGGCTTGAGTGGGGCTAGGGATGGGCGGATGGGTAATATTGCCCAAGAAATTGGGGGGAGGGTGGGGCAACATATGAAATTAGGAGATAGTCAGATATTTAGTTGAGAGTATAATGCTGAGAAAACTTTTTCAAAAATATAATAAGGAAGGTTACTTGTTTAAGATGCTTAAAGGAGATAATGTGATGCAGGACAGGCTTCTGGGGAGTGTGTGAGTGTTCATTTTGTCATAGTAGGGTATATCATTGGATAGAGACCCATATAATGAGAGTGAAGGTATACCTACCTCCTGGGGAGAGCTGACGTTCTCAAATAGAGGGAATTGTTACTCTCGAGAGAAATGGTGGCTCCCAATGCGTTAGGGCAATCAAGCATGTCAAGCCCTCAACATTGTTGCAAGTATCTCTGAAGATGGCCCTTCATGCAATGAAGATTGACTGTCACTGTGGGCCCTGAGAGGAGGAGGAAAGAGGTATTGAATAGATGGAATCAATGTAAATGTGTGGGTAATAGAAGTGTTTCCCAAGATAATGCAAGGATGAATATAAGACATATTAAATTACAACAAAATTGTATAGGGGCCGATAGGCTACAATGTAAATCATAATGTAGGACATAAAGATAACTAAAAATTTAGAAAATTGTATAGTCTAAATTATAAACCACAATGTAAACTCAAATGTTACCTTGTTTGAAAGCTATTGTCTCAATATCTGTACATTAGTTTCAGTAAATATAGTATGAATATGTAAAAAGATTATTGCTGTGGAAGTGAAGAGTTTTATGTTGAATATATGGGAGTATTGTATATTGTATATATGAAATACTGTGATCTAAAACTTTTGTGAAGACAAGCTTAATAATTGGGGGGGGAAGGACATAAACACTGAGGAAAAGATGGGAGAAGTTGCCTTGCCAAATTTGCATACAGGGCAACACTTAATGCAGTGATGGAAGGCAAAACATCAAAAACAAAGCTTTTGCATTTTTTAACTTTTTGATACCCCAATTTATTTTTACCTTAATTTTTCTAAATTAATATATATTCTATATCTAACCTTTAAACTCACCATTATATTCCATTTTACTATTAATGGAACCTGGCAATATATTGAGCTTCATTTTTGAAGAATTTTTGCATCACAAAAGTTCAACAATGACAGGGAAGGAATACTGGTGTGGGATGTTATTGACAGGGGACATATGGATGGCTGGCAGGGAGTTCTCCAGGGCATATATCCAGGGTCCATGAAAATGTTTGGATATTTTCAAAGTGGTTACAATTAAAAACAACAAACTGATGGAGTGCTGAGTTCCTAGCCAGGGGAGCTCTATCATAGTCCCTAAAGGAACAGCAACAATCCCCCAAGTGCAATGGCAAAGACCAAAAAAGAAGGGACATCCAACAATGAGCCCTTGATACTAATGACTATGCTTGTGAACCTTTGCACCTGAAATAAGAACAAGGCCTAGACCTGCAAGGTGCCTAAGAGTTACTTCCTGAGAGCCTCTGTGTTGCTCAAATGTGGCCAGTCTCGAATCCAAACTCAGCATGTAAATGTGTTGCCTTCCCCTCAGCATGGGATATGACTCCCGGGAATGAGCCTTCCTGGCACTGAGGGATTACTACCAAGTACCAGCCGATGATGTAACTAGAAAATGACCTTGAATAAAAGGTTCAACTCGGGCCAGCAGAATATCTCAGTCTACATAAAATACAAGGAGTTAAAAATGATTTTTGACCTGAATAAAAGGGGGAAATGGAAAGGACAAATGAGTTTATTTGACTATGAGTGTCTAAAAAGAGCAGGGAGGTTATCAGAGGGGTTGCCCTTATGCAGACCTCAGCAAAGTCCCAGAGACAGATAAAGTAGATACAACCCCAGGTATTAGTTCTTCTGAGGGATACAGAGACCCACAGGTTCTATAGTCATGGCAGATGGAGTTCAGTGCCATGTCAGTTGGCCCTACTTTGGAGTTTGTGTTTCTGTGTGATGGAGCTGGACTCAGATGGGATCTTTATTCACAAGCCTCTCCTGTTACTTTTACAAGATCTGTAGCTGGCACTGAGGTTTAGCGCCCAGGGGACCTGAATCTCTGGACGGACCATGTGATAGCCAGGCCCTGAGCCTCAGCAGACTTGCAACTCCTACACTCTAGTTTATTGGACTTACCCCACTCAGCTAACATGGAGGTGAAGAAGGTCAGCCGCCACACCAGGGAGCCAAGATTGCCTACAGCTGAAAGCAGGAGAATTGCATCTAGTATCCATGTGGAATCTAAGCCCCCTCTTGATATAGATGTGGAGTGGACACAACCATTCCTGGGTCCACAGGATGGAGGAATAGAGTATGGATTAGAGTGGACTTACTGATATTCTATTCATGAATTATTGTGATTAGCAATCAAAGAAAATGTGGCATTGGTGAGGAGAAAGTGGTCATGCTGGCTGCTGGACATAGGGAGTAGGAGGATGAGATGTGATGTGGGGCCATTTTGGGGACTTGCAGTTGTCCTTGGTGGTGCTGCGGGGACAGATAATGGACATTGTATGTCCTCCCATGGCCCACTGGGTGGACTATGGGAGAGTGTGGGCTATGCTGTGGACCATTGACCATGAGGTGCAGTGGTGCTCAGAGATGTATTCACCAAGTGCAATGAATATCTCATGATGATGGAGGAGATTGTTATTGTGGGGGAGGAGTGGAGTGAGGGGGGTGGGAAGTATATGGGGACCTCATATTTTTTGAATGTAACATTAAAAAACTAAATAAAGACAAAAAATATTATTTTTTATGTATTCCTCCTAAGAAATATTTGCCTTTCCAAGGTTGTGAAGATTTTTCTCCTGATTATTTGAAACCATCTCAGTACCTTGAATAAAAACCATGACAATTTTGCTGGTTAAAAACTTTTACACTTAAGACTATACTCCACCTCAGGTATACTTTTTATGTATGGTGTGTGGTGTAGTAGAGGTTCATTTTCTGTATATATCTTTTTTAGGTAGATATCCTGTTGATTCAGCAGTGTTTGATGCAAAGGTTTTCTCACCCTCACTAGGGAAGGGTGGGTAGGGAAGAATTGTTACACTAAATAAATTATCTCACCTGCAGGTTCCCTAGCCTCTAGTCAATCCTGTATGACAGCATCCTAAGGACAGCCTTGCTGGCTTCCCTTGACCAGGTCAATTTTCTGACCTTTCAACCACCTCCTCTTCTGTCCATCTGCACTCAGAGGCCCTTGGAATTCACTGCAACTTGCTGCTCCCTGGGATGGGCACTGTTCTCAGGAAACCACTTCACCAAGACCCTGCAGTGTCCACTACTGTTCAGTAATTCCAGAGATATGTGTGATTTTACGTTATCTGAATTTTCCTGGTACAACCTGAGGAAAAGTTCTTCCATGTCCTCACATCCTAAATTGGAACTGGAATGATCTCATATGTATTTGAATGAAAACCCAGGCAATTTTGGTAGTTCAGAGGCCCATCTGTAACTATTTGAAGTACCATCCCAAACTAGCTTAGGGCTGAGTCATAATTTCCCTTGAAGTACTGAGGAAGAATTTGAGGGTAGTAAGATGACCACTAGAGCAGAGGGAATGGTTGTTATTTTGGGCCTAGACTGATCATGACCAGAAAGCAATATCCCAGGCTGGAAATGCTGATGGAGATTTATCAAATGATAGAATCAAACAGACTTGTATTTTGTTCTCTATTCTGTGGTGCTCTGTAATTCCCACCTATTATATAAAAGCTTCAGTTTAAATATCTATCACACATAACTGCTCTGAGTTGTTCTGAAGGGGGACAGGAAAATATAAGAGCAATATGCTGAGTAAGTCAAAGAAAATTGGAAAAGAGCAGCTGTGGTGGAGGGCAAGTTGAAGAACGACTCAGTAAACTTAGAGCAGAAAGATTAATATAGGAGAAATGTGCTCTGCAGAGGACTCCTTGGAGGTATCAGGGCAACTAGTGCTTCTATTGTGTGATGTGGAGAAAGGAATGGTTCAATTTTGATTATTAAAAAGAGATCAATCCCTTGTAATAGATGTCCACAATTTAACCTGATCCTATATCACTTTCTTCTGGAAAATATCTATGTTACTCAGTGTGGAAGGGAAGAGAGGAGCATATGGGAAGTCCTTATACTTTTTTGGTTAACATGTAAGTAATCTAAGTTTCTTTTCTGAAAATAAAATAAAGTACATTTTAAAAAAAGAATCAACACTGCCTATGTGTGAACTCAAGCTCTTTCAAAGACCTAATGTCCCTGGGCTTCCATTTCCAATTTCACAAAATAAAGATCATGCTAATAGTTGTTATATACTAATAGTATGTACCTCACAGGATTTGTTTAAGGATTAAGCGATAATGACAGTGAAATTTTTAACAGAGCTCCTGGTACAGGGTGGCAGTCATGAAGGTCTAAGTTACCACTTTAAAGCAGCTTTCCAAGCCTTCTGTGGCACTGCTGTGTGTAGCACCCTGCTCACTGTCCCCTGGGCAGAAGGGCTGAGCTAGCTCCAAATACCTAAAAGCAGGGCTCTCTGAAAGTGCAGTGCCCTGTCCTGTCTATAGGCCACATGACTTGCTGGGCTGATGCTGCTATTCCGTGTTAGGTCAATGGCCTGTTACTTGCTGCTTTATTCCACAACATGCCCACAAGCAGTGGAGGGAAGACTTGAACTCAAGGTATTGACTGAAGCTAAGGGGGTTCAATAGAATTCCTATAACTTCAACAAATATTTACTGTAATACCAGGGTTCTGAGTTGCACTAAGAATGATATAATAGAAAAAGAATGTATTGTCTTCGCTTCTGATTTCCAAAAATCCTTAGTAAATACATCATTTGGCATATCATGGCTTTTTGGATAGATGAGTCTTTCTACATGCATGAAAGTTTAAAATGTATTTGAAACATTTTTGCATGCAAAGTGCTTTCCTGGTTAGATTACAAATTTCATTTCAATTTCTTTCTATACAGATACTATTGCATCTTTTTCACATAGTTGTGCAGTGAAGGAATTAGATGGGGGCATAGGGATAATATTGGGTTGGGCTTTGAAGGCTTGAGGGGGGCTAGGGTTGGGAGGATGGGTCAGATGGTCTAAGGAATTGGGGGGTGGGGTAGGAGGGAGCAAGTGAACAAGGGAGATTGTCAGGTATGTGGTTGAAACAACAATGTTGAGAAAACTCTTTAGAAAATATAATGAGGAAGGGTAACTGGTTTAAGGTGTTTGACAGGGGCATCTGGCAGGGAGTGCTCCTGGGGCAGACTTCTAGGGAGTGTGTGAGTGCTCATCATATCCTAGTGTGTTATATCAGAGGGTGGAGACCCATACAATGAGCAGGAAGGTGTTGTTTGAAGATTAAGAGATAATCCCCATTCTGGGGAGAACTGGTGTTCTGAAACAGAGGGGTGGGTGTCTCTCAAGAGCATGGGTGGCTGCCAATCACAAAGGACAGACTAGTGTGTCAAGCCCTCAGCAGTGTTGCAAGTATCTATGAACCATGTCCTTCAAGCAGTGAAGCTTGTTTGTTACCATGGACCCTGAGGATAGGGAGAAAGAGAATAGAATAGATGGAAGAGGGAGTAACTTGGGGGCAATGGAAGTGTTCTGAATGATCCTGCAATGATAGATACTGGCCATGTTAAATAGCACCAAAAATTTATAAAGGTGTATAGTCTAAAATGTAAACCATAATGTAACCAAAAATTTTGTAAGAGTGTACAGGCTAAAATGTAAACTATAATGTATGCTATAATGGAACCATGGTTGGTAGTTGTGTTTTAATATCTGTACATGAGATGAAGCAAATGTAATATCTACATGTAAAATGATCATTTTGGGGGAAGGGGGAAATGTTTTGATGTTGAGTGTAAGGGATTTCTCTATATTCTAAATGTGACATTATTGTGCCCTTAATTGTTTTGATGATGTAATAAAAAAAATGGATGTAGACACGGAGGCAGAAATGGAAGAGATGGCCTTGCAACAGTACACACAGGGCAACACCTATTACAGTGATGAAAGCCAAAACATCAAAAAATTTTCTTATGATATTTTTCATTTTTTTAATATCACAATTTATTTTTTACTTTATTTTGGTTTTTCTAAATTATTATCTATTCTATTTCTAAACTTTGAACCTATCATTACCATTTCATTTTCCTATTAATTGAATGTGGGAATATATTACACTTCAATTTTGAAGAAGTTTTGGATCACAGAAGGGTTTATCTATGGCAGAGGAGAAGCACTGATGGGGGTGTCACTGATGTGGGATGCATTTGTGGGAGGGAGTTCTAAGAGCATGCATATAGGATATATAAATATGTTCGATGTTCATTGGGTTTTGACATAGGGGTTAGGATTTCACATGACAACTGAGAGAGTGCTGAGTTCCCATTCTGGGAAACACTGTCACACTCCCCAGTCAAGCAGCAACAATCCCCCAAGTACAAGGGCAAAGACCAGTGAAGAAAGAAGGTCCAATGATGGGCTCTTGATACTGATGACTATGCTTATAAGCCTGTGTGCTTTATTACTGAACTATGCCTAGAGAAGCAGGGTGCCTGAGAGTTAACTCCTGAGAGCTTTCATGTTGCTCAAATATGGCCACTATCTAACCTAAACTCAGCATGTAACTGCATTACCTTCCCCACAGTGTGGGACATGACTCCTGGGGATGAGCTTGCCAGGTGCTGAGGGATTATTACCAAGCACCAGCTGGTGATGCAACTAGGAAAAGACATTGAACAAAAGGAGGAAATAATTAAGACAAATGAGTTTATAGACCTAAGAGACTTCAAAATGAGTCAGGATATCATCAAAAGTGGTTTCACTTATGTATATCTCAGCAGTTTCAGACATGGTCTAAGTAGATACAATCCCAGGTAGTGGTACTCCTGAGGGATACAGAGACACCCAGGCCCTACAGTCATGACAGATGGCTTGGGAGTTTAGGACCTTGCCAGAGGGCCCTACTTTGGTATTTGTCCTTCTGAGTGTGATGGAGTGGGACTCAGATGTGACCTCTCTATACTTGCCTCTTCTGTCAATTTTACTGAACCTGTAGTTGGAGCTGGGTTTGATGTATGCTCAGGAGACTTGAATCTTCAGACTGTCTATGTGCCAGCTGGGCCCTTAGCCTCAGCAGACTTGCAACACCTACTTTCTGGATTGTTGGACTTACCCAGGTCAGCTAACAGGGAGATGAAGATGGTCAACCACCACACCAGGGAACTGAGAGAGACTACAGCTATAAACAGGAGAATTGCACTCATCAGCCATGTGGGATCTAAGCCCCCTCTCAATTTAGAGATCAAGTGGACATCACCATCACAGGGTAATAAAGATGGAGGAATAAAGTATGGATTAGAGTGGACTTACTGGTATTCTACTATAGAAACACTGTGACTCTAGTAATGAAAGACATTTTATCATTGATGTGGAGACAGTGGCCACGGGAGTTGCTGAAGGCATAGAGAGGGAAAGGTGTCATATTGGGGTATCTTCAGGACTTGGAGTTGTCCTCACTGATATTGTGTGTCAGATGCAGGATACTATAAATCCTTCATAACTCACTGAATGGTTTTGGAGAGAACATAAACTACAATGTAAACTATAATCCATGCTGTGTAGCAGTGCTCCAAAATGGACTCATCAAATGCATAATGTACCACACTAATGAAAGAAGTTGTCAATGTGGGAGGAGTGGGGTATGTTGGGAGTGGGGTATATGGGAACCTCTTATATTTTTTAATGTACCATTTTGTGTGGTCCATGTATCTTTAAAAGAACATAATAATAAATAAAATTTTTAAATAAAGATTTAAAAAAATTGCTTTTCTCTCCCAACCCATCCCCCACCCCCTTGTTTTGGGCCCACTTTCAGCTTTCTGCATCCTTTTGCTCTGTATTCTTCTATGTCTGCCTTTCTTCTCTTTTAAGTGACTCTGCAAACTGACTCTGGGACATTCTGGAGTGGGAGAGAGGTACTCAATGTTTTGTGCTACCTCAGCTTCCTTGTCTGCTGCATCTCTTATTGTCTCTACTCTGTGTCTCTCTTTGTTGTCTCATCTTGCTGTGCCAGCACTCCACATGGACCAGCTCTCTGCCAGGCCCAGCTTGCCTTCACCAAGAGGCCTCAGGAATTGAACCCTGGACCTCTTGTATGTTAGATGAGAGCCTTATTACATTAGCCATATCCACTTCTCCAATTGCATCCTAAGTCAACTTTTTCCTGCACAACTAAAATATTCATTTTAATTATATGTTATAGTTCTGCTGATACAGAGGCCATTTGTCCCTATAAAAATAGTCTCACAATATTTGCCTTTATGAGTTCTCATGTCTATTCTGCTTTTTTTTCCCCTTCATCATGACCAGGCTTCTAGACTTCACTTTCCTCAGGTAGAAAGGCTTAAAATCTGCTTAAATCTGTTACTTAAAATCTGATGTGAGATTAATGTGCAACTTGGAAAAATTATGAAGGCCCTTTATCGGTCCTGGGCAGACCAAGTGGACCCTAAGGAATTCCCAGGATCTCCTCAGCTCCACGCTCATACAGTTGTGCCACTCTAAGACATCTGCACCAAATTCCTTGTG
This sequence comes from Dasypus novemcinctus, assembly GCF_030445035.2. Taxonomy (NCBI): domain Eukaryota; kingdom Metazoa; phylum Chordata; class Mammalia; order Cingulata; family Dasypodidae; genus Dasypus; species Dasypus novemcinctus. The sequence continues at coordinate 57,544,797 of NC_080697.1, read as the reverse complement.
CAATACCCAGAGGTGCTGCAAAGCACGGTCACAAGTCTTCATTCACTTAATCTTTCAGAACACTGAGACAGAGGTCACCCCATTTTGCAGAGGTGGAAGCTAAAGTCGAGAGCTGACATGACTGCCTTGAGGTCTCACAGCAAGTAGGAGCCTGGATTCTGGGCTGTGGCCATGCATAGAATACGCCTGTCCAAGGAGGCTTTCAAAGGCTACTTCATGAGCAAGATCTGAACTGAGAAAAAGTTCCAAAATAACTGATGGATTTCCACAAGGTACAGCCATAGTTTTGTCCCATCATACCTGTTTTTTTCCTGGAAATGTCTGAACTGTCTTCTTCAATAGGATTAGAGAACAAAGGGAAGGAGATCGGGTTGAAGCCCATGATTTTCACAACAGTCTCTTGTGCATTACCTAATCCTATCTTTGTTCATTTTTGGGATCTCTGCCTTTTTCTTTCTTTTTTTTTTTTTAAGATTTATTGATTTTTAAATTTTTTGCCCTTCCTCTCCTCCTACCCTGCAGTTTTTTCTGTCTCTACTGTCTTCTCCTCTCATATTCTATCCTCTAGGGTTCATCAGGATTCCATCCTGGAGACCTCTGATGGGGAGAGAGGTTCCCTGTCAGTTGCACCACCTCAGTTCATGGTTTCCTTTGTGTGTCACCTGGACTCTCCCCTTTTCTCTCGATGTGTCATCATATTGCTGTGTGAACCAATTGTGTGGGCATTGGCTCACCACACAGGCATGCTTTCTATTCTTTTTCACCAGGAAGCCCCAGGGTTTGAACCCACGTCCTCCACATGGTAGGCAAAAGCTCCAGGTCTGCACTGGAACATGAGCAATTTTTACCATTTTGCTTGTAATTTCATTAATAACCTTTCCAGTGCTGTCTAGTTCAAGGCAGCAGTAAGAGAGTTTGAGTTTTCCACAAACTCCACCTTCAGCTGCCAGGAGATAGTCTAGGGTGAGCCAGTTTTGATAGATAGCATTTCTGAATTTAGTTTGTTGTTTGGCTAGAGGGTTTAGAGCATGGACTGTTTCATTAGGTATTATTTCTACCATGGATTGTAGGCAGATGATTCACTTTAGCATATATATAAGGGTTCAATAATGCCACATGACATCCTTTGCCCAAGTTGCTGGCCCATAGTATTAGATTATACACTCAGGGAGCCATTCTTCACCTCACCTCCCCAGGTAATGACAACCCTTTTTTTCTTTTATGTTTTGATAGACTGGCTGGCTTAGCTCTTTCCCTTCTGCTAAGGGAATAAGGAAGAAGAAGGGTTTTATTGTACCAAATATACCAGTACCACACCAGTTTTGGGGAAGTTCTTAGAATGCAACCTTTCCACAAATCCAGTACAGACCACTTGGAGCAGTAAAGGGGCTGTTCACAGTGAGTTCAACACTGATTAATTTGGGGAAAGTACAATTTATGAGAATGTCAGATTCAATTCATGTTCTCCAAGGCTCTGTTTTATTGGTGGTATAATTTTGGAATTTCCCCCCTGTATGTGTTAGGTTTCCAACAGATATAGAGGAGTTTAGGCAGGGTCTTGAAGCACAATATTTTCCTAAGACAGAAGTTTATAAGGGTCACATACTATCTTGGGGGACAGCTGGTAGGCCAGTTTCATTAAATGGTTGGCTGTAAGTATATTCTCTAGTTTCCCAGAGCCATTGGTCTCCCATATTCGTACCTCAACATACATAGCACAAGGAGACATTTAAGGCTGCTCTTATTACTTCAGCTAGGCTTATGAAGAGGTTTCTTGTTGCTTGTGGAATGGAAAAAGGCTTTTCCATTTCTTCATAGGAGTGGAACACAGAGTGGGCTTTACTTGTGAGTGGGTGTTCCTGATACCCAACCCAGATATAGGCTCCTGGATTTATTTTTCTACTATCAATGCAGAGGTCTTTTTTGACTCCCTGAGTCTGCCAGGATTCAGGTTTAAGGATGGTGAGGTTTAAGGGGTTACATTGACCACACGTGGTCAGTTAGCCAGGGCCATACCCTTGGTGAGGACGGCTGTTTGTTTAGTTTTGTCTGTGTTCCAGGTGGTCCAGTTGACACAGGAGCAGTAGAAGCAGTAGTATGCACCAATGTATTTGCACCAGAAGCCACCACCGCCCACCCCCCCTTGGGCTGAATTTTTCATTTTTGGAGTGCACAAATACTTATTGTTATGAGTATATTTCTGCTCCCAGCTGAGCCCTGCACATTTGGTTTTCCATGGTATCCTGGAGCCTATAACTTGACATGTGTCAAATAGGAGGGACACTCAGTGGTTCCAGCTAGTGACTGGAGTGGAGTTAAGTAGCTCCCCATTTTGATTAAACACTTATTTCCCATTTACAGGAGACTGTTGGGGGTTTGGGTTCATAGCAGGTTATTTGGCTGGATATGTTACAGACACAGTAGGAGATTAGTTGAATCTCGTTGGTGGTTATATGGCCCTTGCAGGTGTAATGGTTATGATACATTAATGTGGTATTGACATGAGCCCCATTTGTACTTCTTGGATACATTGTTTACAAACTCTGGTGCTGACCTGGGACCAGGGGAGGGTCAGGCCTGGGAGTAAGGAAAATAACCGAAGGGGCATTGTAACTGGGATTAAATCAGATTCCTATTTTTCAGCTGTGTGTAGACCAATCAGCTTCTGGTGTGTGATTAGAGCAGAACTTGGTGTTCAGTCCTCAATCTTCAGCCATGGGTGGACCAGTCAGCTTCTGAGGTGTGACTGGAGCAGGGCTTGGTGTTCTGTTTTTGTGCAAGATGAGTTTGGTTGAGCTGTGGGTATCTGGAATACAGGTCTAGGACTCTGGGGCAGCTCACTTGACCCAGCTATGGTGTACCTACAGGGTGATTTCAGCTACTTTAACTGCACTGGGGGTGGATAAAATGACAAGACAGGGTCCTTGCCATCAAGGGGTTAGTGGAGCTGACTTCCAGTCTTTGACCCAGACTGCATCTCCTGGCTTGTATGAGTGTATGTAGCTGCTCAAGCTAATGGGGGCCCTTTCTTGGACCCAGCAATGCAAGTTTTATAGGGTTTTCCTATGCTGATCATTTGCTGAGCTATTGATGCTTCCTTTTTCTCTGAGATCTTCCTCTATATTTCAGACTAAGGCGTGGGGGGGCCTCCCAAAGAGGATTTCATATGGGGTTAGGCTTAGGTTTCAGCTTGGGCTGGCCTGAACTTGGAGGAGAGCAGTCAGGAGTACTTGCACCCATGTTAGCTGTTTCTTGGCAAATCTTGGCAATATAAGCTTTTATTGGATGGTTCATTTGCCCTACTTTCCCTGAGCTTTGAGGGCAGTCAGCAGAGTGCAGTTTCCATCAGATGCACAGTGTTTTGGCAATCTTTTGAGTGATTTCAGAGACAAAGGTGAGTCCGTTGTCAGAGCCAATTGAAAGTGGTAGCCCATACTGAGGAATGATTTTCCTGAGGAGAACTGTGGCTACTTCTTCAGCTTTTTCTGTTTGAGTGGGGAAGGCTTCCACCCAGCCAGAAAAGGTGCAAATGAGTACTAGGAGATTTTTATAGCTTTCAGATCATGGCATTTCACTGAAATCAACTACTAGATCTTCAAGAGGCATACTGCTGATTCTTTGGACTCCTGGAGCTCCTATGGGTCCCTGGTGAGGGTTATTTTTTGCACATGTCATGCACCACTGTCATGTGGCATGGGTGAGAGTGGCTAGACTTGGGATGTAGAAGAAACTTTCTAATACTTCTTTAAGATGGGTTTTTCCCAAGTGTGTGCTCTCAAGGTAGTCTTGAACTACACTTGCAGCTAATATTTGTAGCACAACTATTCTGTGATCAGGCAATGTCCACTGCCCATTTGATACTTGCATCCCACTCTCTGAGAATATCCACTGTCTCTCAGTTTGAGTATATTGTGCTTCCTGGTAATTCAGAGCCTGTGGGATGAGAGCAGGCAGTGTATACTGGGGTTTCTGATAATTAAGAGGTTGAGGAATGAGAGCAACAGCTAGGTTTCCAGACAGGGATCCTTCCCATGCCACTCTTTTTGCTTCAGGGTCTGCCCTCCTATTTCCTTGGGTGATAGAGCTGTGGCTTGTCTGGTGTCCCTTGCAGTGGATTACGGCTACTTTGATAGGCTTCCAAACTGCTTCCAGTACTTCCAAAATCTGTGTGTCATATTTAATGCTCTTTCCTCCTTAGTTAATGAGTCTTTTTGTTTGCATATGGCTCCATGTGTGTGCAGGTAAGGGAGGCATATTTGGAATAGATGTTAACCTTGACCCCAGCCACAAGTTGTAGGGCTTGGGTGAGGGCAATGTGTTTGGCTTTGTGTCCTGTTATCCAGGAGGCCTCTACTGTGGTCTTGGATGTTACTACAGCATATCCCACTCACTGATTGCTGCCCTGTATAAAGCTACTCCCATCCATGAAGAATTCCATGTCAGGATTTGTCAGTGGCTGGTCTTGAAGGTCTGGCTGGCTGGAATATACTTCTTGCAATGTTTTCAGGCAGTTATGGGTTGGAATTCCTGGCTCCAGCAGGGTGGCAGGATTTAGGGGGTTTGTACAAGATCCAGTTGGGCAGATGGATTTTCATATAATAGGGTTTTGTATTTAACCAGATGTCTATTAGTAAGTCAGTGTGTTCCTTTGGCTTCTAAGATTGTGATTAGTGCACATGGAACCCAATCAATTATAGGCAGCCTAAGAGTTAATTTTATGGCTTCTAGTGTTAGCATTGCTGCAGCTGCTACAGCTTGCAGGCATGAGGGTCATCCCTGGGCTACAGTGTCCAGTTGTTTGGAGAGCTAAGCTAGAGGTCTTTGTCAGGAACCAAGGTATTGTGTGAGTACTCCCACTGTGATGCTTTGGTGGTTGTGAACATAGCAGTAGAATGGTTTACTGAGCTCTGGAAGTTCGAGGCTCAGTACTCCCATTAAAGCTTCTTTGAGAGCAGTGAAAGCATTTTTCTGTGGGTTTTCCCAGAGCAGTGGTTCATGATCTCCCCACTTTGTGGCTTCATATAAAGGGCACACGAGTACCGCAAAATTGGGGATCCAATTGTGGCAGAATCCAGCCACTCTGAGGATTTCTCACAGCTTCTGTCAGGTGTTGGGTTCAGGGAGGCTACAGATGGCTTTCTTTCTTTCAAGTCCCAATTCACGGCACCCCTGCGCTATTTTAGAACCTCGATAATTGGCCTGAACTAGGCAGGTTAGGGCTTTTTTTCATGGACATTCAATAGCCCTTTTGCTGTAGATGCATTAAAAGGGCATGGGTTCCATTAGCACAGTCTTGGTAGGTGGCACTTCCAAGGATGAGGTCATCTACATATTGGAGGAGAAAACAGTTATGGCTTTCTCATTAAAGGATTTGAGATCACTGGCCAGGGCTTGTCCAAAAATAGTGGGCATGTTTTTAAATCAATGAGGAAGTCATGTCCATGTTAATTGTTGCTTTTCACTGGAGATTGGATTTCCCCATTTAAAGCAAAAATCAGTTGGCTCTGGGGTGCTACCCAAATGCAGAAGAAGGTATCTTTATGATCCAGGCATGAAAAGTAGAGTTCAGATGAGGGTATCAAGCTGAGGAGAGTGTATAGATTAGAAACTGCAGAATGGAGTTTTTACTGCCAAATTGACTGTTCACAAGTCTTGGACTGGGTGATAATCCCCACCAGCTTTTTTAACTGGGAAGAGTGGGGTATTCCATGGAGACTGGTACAGCTTTAATATGCCTTCATTCAGCAATCTCTGAATATGTAGCTGGACATTTTCTTGTGCTTCACGTGGAGTTGGATATTGTTATGCTTACTGGACTTGCTGTGGGCTTTATTTCAATAATATTTGGAGGAATGTCATGTGCCATTCCCCTTGGGTTGCCCTCTGTCCATACTTTGATGTACATCTTTGAAGGGGAGCTATGTGGCTGTAGATTGGCCATCTTCATTGCAGCAAAACAGTCTTCATTCCTCCTGTGGAGGAAGGGTTAGCACTATTTTTGGAGGGTTTGGTGGTCCTGGTGTTAATGTGGATTGTCCCATGACATTAAAGGTAATTTGAGCCTGTAGTTTAGACAGCAGGTCTCAAACCAGGAGGGGAACTGGGCACTCTGGGAGATAAAGGAATTCATCAGTGACCTCTTACCCCCAATGTTAGAGGTCCTGGCTTGGAGGAAGGGCTGCTGGGTACTTTTGCCAGTTGCTCCTAGGATAGTGGCATGTCTTTTTTATAATGGCCTGACTGGCTTGGTTATCACAGACTTTGGGCCCCAGTGTCAACTATCCTATGTATGTTGTGGCCCCCAATTTGGACTCCAACCATAGGCTCCACGGGGCCAAGAGAATAGGAGCCCAGTCTGTCCTAATAATCTCTATTGGAGTCCTCTATTCCTGCAAGTCCAATGAGTTGATTTGCAGGGTTTTTTTTTTTTTTTTTTTGAATTTTTATGAACACAGGGTTTGGTTTGTGACACTCTGCTAGCTTTCCTAGCTAATGTTTTCGCTGCTTGTATTGCAGTGACTGGGTCGGATGGCCGTCTGGGACATTCCTGTTTCCAGTTTCCCTCCTCCTTGCAGTGTGTGCACTGATTTCACCCTAGGGGTGGGCCTTTCCCCCTCCTTGGGGAAGGGGTTTCCCAGTTTACTCTCCTTGACACAGGATTGCTTCTTTTGACTATTGCTGCTGCCAGAAGGTCTACCTTTTTTTTCAACTTCCAGTTCCCTTCCCTCCTGGTCTCTATATCATGGTTGATGGAAAACTTTGTGGCTATTTCCATGAGCTGAGAAATGTTCACACCAGTGAAACCATCAAACTTTGGTAGCTTTCTTCAGAGGTCAGCCTGTGATTGGGCAATGAATGCTGCATTGACCATTGTTTGGCTCTCGGGAGCTTCTGGGTTAAAGGGCATGTATACACAGAAAACCCTGCACAGTTTCTCATAGAATTCAGCTGGACTTTCATTGAGAGCCTGTAGGATTTGGGTGGTTTTGCCATACCGCTTTTTGGCTCCCAGCTCTGAATCCTTCATCTAAAACCCTATGGAACATTTCTAGTCAGTTGAGCCTGGTTGTGTTTTTGGGGTCCCATTGGGGGTCTTCATCTGGGAGCTGTGAGTGGGCATATTGGTCACTGTCCAAGGTTCCCTCAGGTGGGTGCTCCTTGGGCCAGGTTAGAGCTCCCTGTGTGACTTGCCTCCTTTCTTCAAAGTTTAGTAAAGTCATGATAAGTTGTTTAAAATCAGCCCAGGTGGGCTTGTGGGTTTGTATGATGGACTGGAAAAAGCCTGCCATGGATTGAAGCTTCTCTGAGTGTGGTGAGGTGTGCATTTTTCAGTTAAAGTGGTCTATTATATTAAAGTGCTGGTAGACACTCATCCAGTTTCTGCCTGAATCTGGCCATTGGCATCATAATAAATTAGGGCCTGGGCTTCACAGAGAGGTAAGTGTAAGGTTGCCCATCTCCCTGCTCCCCCTGGCTCTGGGGCTTCCCATAATCTGAATTGCTGATTTTCAGGGACTCTGTCCTGACTGATGGTTGGCACTGTGCTGCCAGGGGCAAACAAGTGTGGAGGCAGCTGGGCTGCATTTCTTAGTGCAGATGGTAACAAAGACAGCTGTGGAGATGGTGTAGGTGCATTTTCTGGTGCGGATGGTGATAAAGGCAGCTGCAAGGATGGTGTGGGCATTGCACTTCCTTGCATGGATGACAACAGGGTTGCACTGTTTGGGGAAATAGGCTCATCCTCATCCCTCAGCACTGCTGCAGTAGAAGCAATTGCTTAAGGTGGTGGAAGGTCACTTTCATTTGACCCTTCTAGAATGGGTGAGTCCACACTGGATTTGGGGCTCACTTTCTCTGGACCCTTTGCATGGTACTTGTTTGGCCAGGTTCCTGGGACAGCATTTCTAGGTTTTTGTATTAGGGAATCCTGGCTTCTTTAGTTGTACACTTCCCTAACCAGAGTGGTCTTAGACTCATGGTGTCTTGCCAGTCATCGATGTAGGGGAACTGGTCTGGGTGCCCTGGTTTTCTGGTTACTGTATTGTGGACTTTATGGATGATCTGGGGGTTGAAAGTGTCCTCCTGGGGCCAGCCCATGCTGAAAGTTGGCCATTCTAATTCACAAAGCATTCTAAGCTTTCCTGAATGGAACTTTATGTCATGTTTGTCTCCATGAGACACATGGGGAAAGTTTTTCAGCATATGTGGAATGGGTGTGGGAAGGGTAGCCATGGTGGCTGCTGGGTTTGGGGAATGGGAGGAAGAGATGAGATGTGGAGCCGGTTTTGGGACGTTGAGTTATCCTGGGTGGTGTTTCATGGACAATTACGGGACATTGTAGATCCCCCCAGGGCCCACTGGATGGAACGTGGGAGAGTGTGGGCTATGATGTGGATCATTGACTATGGGGTGCAGTGATGCTCAGAGATGTACTTACCAGGTGCAATGGATGTGTCATGATGATGGGAGCAAGTGTTGCTGTGGGGGGAGTGGGGGGTGGGGGCGGTGGGGTTAAATGGGACCTCATATTTTTTTTATGTAATTTTTAAAAATAAATAAATAATTTAATAAATAAATAAATAAATAAATTTTGTTTTAGTTTACCCGAGAACAAACAATTTGTAAATCGTGATTGGGCAGTAGCAAATGGAAAGTGGTAAGGAGTTTGGCGGAGGAAGTGGAAAAGAAAAACTTACATAAGCAGAAGCAAGCGTTCTGATTAGCTGACATTACGTTTCCACTGTAGATAGAGTGGTTTTACAAAGCGGAGAGAAGAGATGCATTGACTGGTATGGGCTGCTTGCCCATTCTGAGAAGCTCTCTCTGTTGGACAAAAACATAAAGGTGTGTTCCATTGTTTCATTTTCTCAAAAAGCCCCTGTAGGTCAGTTGTTTTTGTCTTCTGGAAAATCCTTTCTCAGAAGGACTTTACCAATTCAGGTAGCCATTTTATTTTACTTAAGACCATATTTTAAAAAAAAATTAATGAAACTATTGTTTTCTTTGAGTTTTATGCCATATTTATATTAACTATTTTTCTAATATTGGGTTAACTTTGTAATACCATCTCATGATATCAACTCATACTTTGTGGCAAATAATTGATTGTTTATATATAAACTATTGTAAGAAATGTCTTTATATTGCTACATCTCTTTTTATGTATGCGTACAGGGATGCAAATAGATAACTATAAATCCTGCATTTAAGCAATTGAGTTTTTTAACTTAATAATATGTTCTCATTTGTTTCTATTGCAGTTCATCATGTTGTTTCAGAGCAACTTTTTGGACTTTATAGATCATTTTGGATATTAACTCAATCACAGGAACTATGAATTATTTTTCCCTGTGCTGAGTTGATTGCTATAGAAGTTTTTCCTCTAATTCATCCATTCCCCTGAATAAATGTTTAATAAGAAAAATCTGTTAGAATTTTATCGCCTTGTTCACAAGAAATGGAGTTCTACTGCATTATCAATACTTTTGGCACTCTTGGTAAAAACAAATAAAAAGTATTAAGAAAGGAAAAAAAAACCTAATGGGGTCCTACTTTGTGTGTTTCCCATGTTTCCACCCTGTGCTGATGCTGCACAACACTTACTCAGCCTTACACTTCATCTGTTTCTGTCCACATCCCTCACAGGATCTTAAGGAGCCTCTTAGCCATAGTGAACCAGCAACTCAGAAGAAGGTCCCTTTGCAGGGAGGCCCCCCCAGACCACCCTTGATCAGATGAGGTCACCATGGAACCAGAGATCAGGACTCTGCATTCACCCCACAGAAGTGTATTTCTGCATCCCACTCAGTCTCTATAATCACACACACACAACCACCCCCTTTTCCTTTTTAGGACCTAGACAAGATGGCTTCCTCTCTTTTTCTCAGGGGTAATGGGGCCTTGCTCCTTTCAAGAGCTGATCAGGCTCCCCTCTAAATTTTTTCAGAATTAGACTTTTCCTACACTATGCCCCTGGGGGGTCTTACCCATCTGGTGTGTGGAACTCCTTACTTCATTCTCAGAGTCTCTTGAACCCTCCAGTGCCTCCAGTTTCTCTGGGAGTGCTCTGGCAGAGTCCACCACCTCTTTCTGGACTAAAGGGGAGTCCAGGGGTGCCCAGGGCTGGGTTTCACCTGAGCCCTCCCGACCTCCTCAGAGATATCCGTGAGGGGCAATCAACTGATGCCACCTCTGACCTTCTCAGCATAGCCCAGATGAGCCCCTAGAGATGTTGTAGCAGAGAGAAGTTGATTTTATATGTTATCGAAGGCCAGGACGTGAGAATTCTGAGAAGGAAGATTTATTTTGATCAACTGACTCAGCGGACTCTTGTACTGATAAAAACCAATCCCCAAATAGAATTTTTTGGTCCCTTTTATACAGAGGATGTAAGAGTGGGGAGTCAAATGGTGCTTATATGCAAAAGGACTTTTTGTTAGGTTCCTCAAGTGTTTTATCTGACTATTATTAACATATATCCCCCCCATTCCAGGTAAGCTTTTTATATGAACCCCCTACATTCCAGGCAAGCTTAACACATTTGGTTTGCACCCTTACTGAATATCCAAAGCCTATAGGGTTTATACTTCTCAATTGGTTTACTAGGCATACTTAGATATAGAATGAGTTTGAATTTATGCACAGACTATATTATCACTACAGGGAGAATCTAAAATACAGAAAAAGAAGTATTGAGAAGAGTAGGGTCTCCAGTATCTGAAGGAAAAATGTGGAAATGCTGAGTTTGCAAAATGGCTAAGCCCACGTTGGGAAGTAATGGATGCCTAGCACAGTCTCTGGAGAATGGAAGTATTTTATGTCCATGTTTATACTGGTTTGTTAGGAGAATTAGCCAACCTGTGGAGACAGAGCACAGGTGTAGTGTGTGGTATGAAGGATGATTCATTTATTGCCTTCAATGTCACTTTGATACCTCTCTGGTCTAATAGCTACATTTATCACACATCTCTATTGGACTGATATCTGAATTTATTGTTGAGTTAGTGATGATAACATTAAGTGATGATAGTTCTTCATCTGCTGCAATTATTTAAATATCTGAGTCCTTGGGCTACAGCACCTTCCCTAAAGTGATGAAACTCCAACATATTGTTAGGGTCATAGAAAAGGGCGATCCCCATGTTTTACAAGGCGATGGGGAGGGCATGCTTATTCTTGAGCATAGGGCTCAGAACATATCATTTTCATGCCTCAAATGAAAGGAAGCATAGTCTGGAGTTAGAGAGGAATTAAGTGAAGGGAAAATCAGCCTGAGGTTGAGCAAAGACCAGAGAGTAAATATTTTATTATGATCTATTTAATTTAACTTCCCAAACCCACTAAGCAAGCTATTTGATAGTTGTTCTTCTGAGAGTCCTCTGGATCCTTTGCTTCTCTGAGCAGAGTCTTTATCACCATTTACCTCAGAGTACTGTGGTCCTGCCTCCCTTGGTATATTACCTGCAATAGAGGCAGTCTTTTCTTAAGGGCGGACTGTTGGTTGGCTGGTTGGTTATACATGAGCTGACAAAAAACAAAATATTGCCAGACAGTAGTAATTATATCAGGTAGCACTGAGTTGAGTAAAATATGTCACATTTCATGGGCTTTTGCCTCAATAAATCCAGAGAACGTTGTCATTTCTTTTGGAACAGAAGGCCGAGTACAACAGCAGTAAGTGTTCAGGAAGGACAGAATGATCAATTAGACCCAATATAGCCAAGAAGTTGAGAAATATGAATGTTGAGAACTAACATTAGAATTCAGCAATATGGAGGTGTTGATATGACCAGAGCTCTCTTAGGGCTTGGGGCAGAGAGAAGCCTGAGAACAGTAGGCAGAAGAGAGAAGGAGCAATGAGGTAGGTGGTGAAGACAGGACAGCATGTATTTTTTTTATTTGGGACGTTGTGCTATTATTGTGGTTGCATGTAAGAGAAGTAGTTGCATGTAAGAAGCCACTTACTAGAGCATATTTTGCTGCTGGTAAGAGGAAGCAAGTGGAGAGGAAATTGAGGGTGATGAAAGAGAGAGAATGATTGCAGAAAGGAACTCCTGGGCATATGAGAGTGGGAGAAATCCACAGCATAAATGGAAAAGGCCACAAGATGGCTTCTCAAAAGCTTCAAGCCACTTTGGGGTATGAGTATACAGTAGACAATTTCCTTGGGATAAGGGTCATTGATTGTGTGTTCACAAAGCAAACTTTCGCATATCACTACGCTGCTATATGTCATGTGTGTTCTCTCAGATTTCATAAGATTTATGGTTCCTGTACCTACATACTCCCATTTTTAAAATCCAAACTAGAGACTTATTTACCATTTTACTTGTGATGTTATTTGGAACTGTAGTATTTATTAATTTTTCATCCTTACTTTAACACTTCATGTAATACTTACATATTTATATTACAGTTTCTGGACACTGAGGGTATATCACAAAGGAAATGTAACCAAGAAACAAGCTAATTCAACACATATATTCAATATCTTCAAGGTGTTTTAAGAATACATTAGAAATAATGTCAACCACACAGTGCTTCAATGTATGTGCAGACTTTCTGAATGCAGTGCTAGTGAAGAAATTAGCCCGATATTTGAGTGATCTAATTTGTCTGATATTTCAAATATAATTGATCAAAATTATTTCAACACTTTCCTCTGAACCTGACAAAATCCTCAGCCCACTTGCTCTCCTCACTCTAGACCCCCAAATGCTGAGAAATTTTGGAGACAGAGAGACTTGGCAGGAAGCCCTGGTTTTGGTAATCCTTAGCTGCCAGTTTCCTTATTGTAGATGATCCAGGATTGTAACTCCAAAGAAATGGGTAGGAAATAAAGATCTGCTGTTCTGGATTGGACACATGGTAATTTAGATCCAGGAGCAGATACTCTGATGAGAGGCCTTTGACCTTTTTCAGGTTTCTGAGATGACCATGTCACTCCAAGTATCTATCACATTGTCCAACAAACGCAAGCAGGTATTTTACTTGGGCTTGTCTGCATTTCTGTCATAAATGAAAGTCTTCTCCAAGTCACCCACCAGCAGACTTCTCTTCTCCTGTTGCCTAGAAGAGGATCACAGACACATGCTCTCATTGTACAGAAGACCAGGAAAGCAGGGGCACAGCCTGCTGAACCTCTCTATAAGGGATGGAGCAGTTATTGGCCAGCAAACAGGTATCTCCCAAGGGACTTTGGTGAGAGTAGTTTCACGGGAGTGCTTGAGGTAGAAGCCACATTGCAGAGGGTCGGGGAGAAAATGGGAGTTAAAATGAAATAACGGATATAGGCAACTCTTCCAAGAAGTTTCCTTTATCTAAGAAGAGAAGGAAAGACAGGGTGATAGTTGCAGGTGGTGAGAGATCAAAGAAAACATATATTGAAAAAAGATTCATGCATTTAATTAGTTATGAGAAGGATACAAAGGATACAAAAATTAATGAAAACAAGAAGTATATTGTATATACCTTGCCTTTGCATCAACAACCTCCTTTTCATAAATTTTATAGTGATGTCCCTCTTTTGAATAGCATTATGAACATGTAGAAGTCTTTTGTTGCAAACTGACCAATGAATCCATTTTTATCTCTTTGCTCTTTTTAAATTGAAGTCTGATGCACAAATTGTGGATCACTGGGAAGCAAAGGCAGGTTCCTCTCAATGTAAACCATTCAAGACAAAATTCACAATAAAATTGGACAGCACAAATAAGCCATATGCCAAGTAACACAAAAAATAAGCAAAAGCCAAACACACTGATGTTGATTCTTTAACTTTATTTTGGATAGAAGAAGTAAGAAAAAGCATAAAGAATACAGAGTAAAATCACTCTTTTCAAGACCTTCAAATTGCATTTTGCACTGTTTTGTATCTCATTTGACATGGTTCAGTGGCAGCAAAACCTGTGATGGAAGTCATTGACAGTACAGGTTCCACCTGACATTCGCCAAACCTGTAGAAACCACATCTGCAAGAGCAGATGGCTCTCTGCTGAGGGCCTGGGAAAAAAGGGGTATGGCAGGCACAGTGGGAAAGAAGGGAAGGGGGAGAGGCAGAGCAGATGAGGGGAGATGCTCTAAGAAGTGACCTGTCCGCCACTAAACAACCTATATACACCAATCATAAAAGGATGGAGAATATTCACATTTGTCACAAAGCAGAAGTAATCTTACTCTGAGTTGCTCATGAAGGATCTTGTTCTTTGACAATTCTATTCTATCATTTACAGGCTTATCTCACCCCCTGCAATAAGCTCCCAAATTCAAGATTACTCACCTCTCATTCTAATTCATCCACACAAACCAGCTTTTGACACCTGCCTACAGGTGCTAAGGAGATATCGATAAGACTGGTCTAACCTCTGACCCTGAAGCTGCTGAATCTCCCATTCACACCTCCTGGAACCCAAACCTCTGGTGTTCCAAAACCCTAGAAGAGTCTCTAGCTTGAAGGCCCTCATTTCCTAATGCTGTCATGATTTGTTGGTGGCATTGCTGGGCTCTCACCTGAAGAATCTAGAGTGGCCCTTTAATCCCCCAGAAAGTAGATGGTCATATTGTGGTCCTGGGCTTAGGCTGCTCCTCAGCGCTCTCTCTGAGGGGCTCAGCATGGGTTAGGAAGGCCAACAGGAGAATGGCAGAGAGGACAGCGAGGGTCCTCATGGCTGAGAGTCACCTGGGGGTCAGCCCTGGACAGTTGAGCAGGAGGCTGAGTGTGGCAGAGAGGCAAGAGGTTCAGTCCTGCATTTATAGATGTGTCAGTACCTAAATGTGTCAATACCAAAATGTATCAATACTTTAGGGTGGGGTGGCCAGCCCAAGGTCCTCCGGTCACCCAAGTTACTTTGATGTTCCTCTGATCTGGCTTCTCCCTCTTATTATAATATGCATCTATTTGCTATGTGTCCATGTTTGTTTTTCACAGGTGATGATACTTCTTAGGAACTTGATAAGCCTCCCTTGTACTTGTCTGTTTGAATATATTTGAGTAAAATTATTTGAACATTGTAAAATGGTCTGGAAAAAGAGATATTGGCTACAAAGGGGCAATGCTCAAAGTGGCATTGGACATTTCCCTTGTGACATTGGTGACTAGGTGGCATTTTTACATTTCTGAGGAAAAACAACTTGAATGGAGAATTCTATGCTGAGACAATATATCATTCATATTCATGGAAGAAAATGGTTTTTTTCTTTTTGGGTGTTCACAACACAGGAAATGTACAGTACATGGATATTTTTGAAAAGGAAATGGTTTGAGGATATACTGAAATAAAGAAGAATCCAGGTAAGAAGAAGACATATGAATAGAAACACAGAGTTGAAAAAAGACTCATTAAAACTGTTTATATTTGGTTTAGAATATTTTTCTATTAATGGTTGATAATGAGGTTGGATAATGAGATTTTGTTAAAAAACATTAAACAATGTAGAGTGAAATAAAACAATATATGAATTGGCATTTGGAATTAAAATTCCCCAAAAGTTCAACAAAGCATGGGAATTTATCAAGAAAGAAGAGAAAGTGGGGATTATGAATATTGATGAACTCAATATGAAGAAACTCAAGTTAATATCTGTTAAAAGCTGTAATGTTAATCAATGAAATTTGTTTAACTAGAATATATAATAAACAAACAGATGCAGTGGAAGTTAGAAAATATAAGAATGAAGGAAAAAGGAAATCAATTTATTCTCCTTAACTAAAAAAGAAAAAGTGAGGAATTATTTTTTTAAAAAATGCAAACAAAACACCAGGAAGGCTGTTCACCCCATCACCTGCTTGTGTGATTCCCTTTCTCCTCGTTCAATTGAAAGTTCCATGAGGGCAGGGACCTTGTCTGCTGATATCTTTGTGCCTTGTCAGTGTGAGTTTGGGAAGGTACTGCTCTGCCCTCAGCTTTCTTTTTATTCTTATCTTCGTCTTCATTTTGTGGTTACAAGGATAAAATAATTAAAAAGATGTGTAAAGTTATAGAATTACCTGAAAACTCAAAACACATTCTTCTTGTATTTATTGCTTTTGTCATCATCAGCATCACCTGCTGAAATGAAAACACTAAGGTAGTGGTTGGCACCAAGGAAGAGGTACAGCCATGCCTGGAATAGGCATTTGAACTGGCACATGGACAGCAATGACTGTGGTCCACTGCCCATAATCTCAGCTTTCACTGTCCAGTTGTGCGGTCCTCACTCTACCCTGCTGGCCATGTACCCCTAGTTGACACTGTCTGAATCCACCATGCCTTCCTCTTCCTCTTACACCATTCCTGATCTCTGTGTACACAGCTCCTATTGCTTCCCAAACTGCATCTCTGCTGTTTTCTGAGTCTTCACGAGCTGAGCCTAGGCTGGGTGGGAGAAGAACATGCATAAGAGGAGTTTATTCCAGTTATTACCATACCCCATGCTTTCTGCCATGTGTGTCTTCATCACCCAGATTCCTCTTTTATAGGAAAAATTTTACCTCAGCTTTTCTTCATTCCTTCCTGGTCCTCAATTTATTTGGGTCTAAATTCTGGAAAGAAAAATGAATGGTTAAAATGTTAACTTCTGAATTTTTAACAGGTAGAATCTAGCATTCTCACAAACCAGAAGGAGCCTGTGAACCCGTGTGTTTGGGATCAGGACACTCTTACCTCACTTTTCAGCCTTAAACACAGCCCTGCCTCGGAGCCTCCCTCTCCTTGGCTTCTACATGGGAGAAGTGTTTCTGGGGCTCTCTAGTGGCATTTTGGAAAAGTGTTTAGTGTTTTAATGTGCTTACAAGTAATAATTAAGAATAAAATACCTTTCTTTTTCAGCAGGACATCCATGTCCTACCGTCCTGGATGTAAAACCTGTGGTCATTTAAAAGAAAGCCTGAGGATTCACGCTTCTCATTCTCCACTTGGACCTGCTCTTGCCTCTCCTAATCCAGGGCCAGGACAGAAGCAGCACACCCATCATGTCTGGAAACCTACTTACAGGTGGCATGAATTCCTATGACCTGTGATTTAGGAATTCAGGAAGAAAATGAATGTGGCTGTGCTGAGAAGTATGGTGAAAGGGACATGGTGTGAAAAGAGAGATTAGACCGATATAGACGGTGCTTTTGGAGAAGTTTGTATTCCAGGCTAGTTCAGGAAACAAAAGATGCTCAGCTGTGCCCCTTGTGATGCTAAAGATCAAATGTGGGGAAGGAGAGTTTATGGGTCTTTAGCAAACATGAATAGCAGGTGTGTACATGGAGCTGCTATTATTGGACCAAAGCAGCAATAGAGTTTTGAGCCATCCAACCCCACAGGCTCCTTCACCCTCAGCAATGCACACATCAAACATCCTGAGGGCAGATCCTTCTCAGGAGTTTATTCCTCTCTGATCCTGTTCCACTCTGACCTGTATTAAGGCAGAGCTGGTCTCTGCTCAGCTCCTGCTCCCCATCCAGGATGCTGATGTCCAGGTGGCCCACAGCCATGAGGACCCTCACTCTCTTCCCCCATTCTCCCATGGCCCTGAGGTCAGCTGAGCCACCAGGAAGAAAGCTGAGGTTCCCACCAGGAGGAGCCTGGGACAGAGGGCAGAGTGTGGCAGCTCCTCAGCTAGGAGGCTTCTGGGGAGGGACCAGAACCCATGTGGGGGGTTCCAGGCCCAGGTGTGCCCTTAACAAGCCATGGTGTCATTAGCAAGTTACTGGCCCCTCCAGCCTCTGCTCTTTCCTGTAAGCTGAGGCCCTTGGAGCAGAGGTTCCCAGCACCCCTTGGGGTGCTAATGTCATTGGCTCCAGGCTGTTCACATGAGGCTCAGCAGCTGCAGCACAGAGACTGAGGCAGGTCTAGGAGAGGAGCTTGTGGGCACTGGGGTCAGCATTTCAGGACATCCGTGTCTGAGTGTGCTGGGTGGTGTGTGCAAGCTCATCTCTGTACATGTATAAGTGTGTAAGAAGGAACCAGTGTTGGTAAGGTGGAAACCTTGGGCTCTCATGGGTACAATAAGTGTGTCTCTGAGTGAGTGTGCTTGGGTGTTACAGGAAACAAATGAGAGACCAAATGAGAGAGAGACCCACTTCCTGAGTGACTGGCCCATGGCCAGTTAAGTGTTCTCTTCCTGCTCTAATAGGACCGTGGCCCAGGTGTTCTGGAGGCAGTGATTCCTTCCCTGGGCGGCTCCATGCCAATGACCCCCCTGCTCGCCCTTGCCCCTAGCCCCGTGGTGGGCCTGACATGCCCCTTCTTTCCCAGGCCTTCAGAAGAGACCCTCCTGCCACTGCAGACCCTGAAGGTGTGATGACTTGAGCACCTGACTCCGGGACCAGCCTCTGCAGGCTCTGCTGCTCTGAGCTCTGCCAGCTGAGAATCAAAGCAGTACAAGGTTCCACCTGAAGGTGTGAAAAGAGCAGTTTTACTTCCTGTCTTTCTCTCTCCAAATAGAGTTTTAACCATAAACTCACTGTGGTTGGGTATTTTTTAAAATTAATTTTTACATGACATGGTAAGTTTATATTCCTCCAGCCTTCAGTTGACCAAGGCCAATACTGTATTGTACATGATATTGCTTGACCCCTGATTGATGCTCACCAACAGCCCAGTGTTGGCCCATGGGTGACAGTGTCCTCACTTATTGTGGGTGTAGCTACAAGAAAGAGGGAGCAGGGTGAAGTCTCCCTGTGGGAGCTTGATGTCCTGTCTGAGCAAAAGGTAGTAGGAAATGCCCTGTCATGTGCCTTTGTGATGGTAGGAGATGTTGGCATGAATTGAGGGACAGCAGTGTTGGTGTCATTAGGGACACTTGAACACATTGATGGATATTACTTTTCCACTGCCCAGTTTCCTTCCCACACACTTATATCACCCCAAGCTAGTCTCCCTCACCACCATCGCCATCATATAACTTATGTTTTTTAAGTACCTCCTCTTTCCAGTCCCTATTCCTGAACATCACTCAGTAAATCTTATAACCACCTGTTGAAGTAGGTTCTAAGTAGAAATGAAGGAAATGTAGCACAGGATGGTTGAGAATTGTGGTTACATCTGCCTCCTTAGAGGCAGCCTTGGGGATTGTCTGAGGTGCTGTGATTCTAATACTGTAATGCAGAGCCTTTGTGAGAGTGCCTCCACCCCTGGTGGAGCTGCAAGGAACATCCTTGCACATGTCTTTCTGTGGATATAAGTTGTCATTATTTTGGAGACATACCCAGGTTTGGAAGTACTGGATATAAGGTAGGTTTCCATTTAGATTTATTTGAATCATTCATATATCAAAAGGGACTGATAAATCTGATTTGTAGGACAGGTTGCAAATTGGAAACTTGATGAAGATGACATTGGATTCTCCAGGAGAAGCTGTCTGTGTGAAGTAGAGATAAAGAGGCTCTTTTCTGATTGCTGAAATCCTTTAAGTTCTCTACCTCCTTCATCAATGGCAGATGTAGTCAGCCACAGATGCAATCAACTGACCCATGATTGAAGTCCTTCTGTTAAACATAATAACTATCAAGTCAAGACTTGTTTGACCAAACAACTGGCTACCATAAGCCAGCCAAGTTGACTTATGAAATTGACCCTCTTCTCTTCAGGTCTGATACAGTAGTTGTGCCACTTCCACCAGCAGAGCCAGAGGTCCAGTTCTCTGCGTCTCTCTTCCCCTATACTCAATATTGGTAGTGTTTCAAGTTTAGCTGTTGTAGTGGCACCTCACTTTGGTTTTAACATTTGATGTTCCCTAATAACAGAGGGAAGCATCTTACTTATCATTATATCAGAATATATTTATATTAATATATATTTATATGAATATATCCTCTTTTGTGAATGTCCAAATCTTTTATCTTTTTCTTCTAAATTAGAAGTCTAAGTCTTTTCTGTTTGATTAGTTCATTATATAATTATATATTCTAGGTACAAATCCCTTGATACCTGTACAAAAAATGTTTTCTCCCATTCCATGGCTTGCCTTTTACTTTATGGAGCAGAGATTTTTCTTTTGATAAAGTCCATGATTGTTTTACTTTTTCATATTACCTTTTTTGTGTTCCTCCTAAGAAATATTTGCCTTTCCCAGGTTGTGAAGATGGTTCTCATGTGTTATCATCTAGGCACTTTATTTGAAACCATCTCAGTATCTTGAATAAAAAGCATGACAATTTTGCTGGTTAAAAGCTTTTACACTTAGATCTATAATCCATCTCGGGTATAATTTTTATGTATGGTTATGGTAGGAGTTGATGTCCATTATTTGTATTTGTTTTTTTTAGATAGATATCTTGTTAATCTAGCAGTGTTTGTTGAAAATGTTTTCTCATCCTCACTGGGGAAGGGTGGGTAGGGAAGAATTGTTAGGCTAAAAAATTATTTCACTTTCATGTTGTGTAGACTCTGGTCAATCCCACATGACAGCACCCTAAGGACAGCCTTGTGGGTTTCCCTTGACCAGGCCAAGTTTCTCACATTTCAGCTGCCTCCTCTTCTGTCCATCTGCACTCAGAGGCCTTTGGACATCAGTGCAACATGCTGCTCACTGGGAAGGGCACTGTGCTCATGAAACCACTTCACCAAGGCCCTATAGTGTCCACTACTGTTCAGTAATTTAGTAGATATGTGTGATTTTATGTTATCTGAATTTTCTTGGTGCTACCTGAGGAAAAGTTCTTCCATGTCCTCACATCCTAAATTGGAAGTGGGATGTTTTTGTATTTATTTTGAATGAAAACCAGGGCATTTTTGCTAGTTCAGAGGCCCATCACTAACTACTGGAAGTACCATCCCAAACTAGCTTAGGAGAGGACTGGGATGTAATTTCCCCTGAAGAAGAACTGAAGAAGAATGTGAGGGTAATAATATGGCCATGAGAGAAGAGGGAATGGTTGTAATTTTGGGCCGAGACTGGTCATGAGCAGAGAGCAATATCTCAGGCTAGAAATGCTGATGGAGCTTTATCAAACGATAGGATCAAACAGATTTTATTTTGTTGTCTATTTTGTGGTGCTCTGTAATTTCCACCTATTATATAAAAGCTTCAGTTTAAAAAAATCTATTACACATAACTGCTCTGAGTTACATATTTTCTTCACAAAGGGGGAGGGGAGAATATAAGAGCAATAAGCTGAATGAGTCAAAGAATGTTGGAAAAGAGCAGCTGGTAGAGGGCAAGTTGAAGAGTGATTCAATAAGGCAGAAACTTACAGAAAGATTAAATAGGAGAAATGTGCTCTGCAGAGGACTCCTTAGAGGTATCAGGGCAACTGGAGCTTCCCTATGTGATATGGAGCGGGGATTTGGTCAATTTTGATTATAGAAAAAGGATTGATCCCTTGCAATAGATGTCCACAATTTTGTCTGGTCCTATATCTCTTACTTTTGGAAAATATCTATGTTACTCAGTGTGGGAGTGAGGAGTGGGGCATATGGAAATTCCCTATATTTTTTGAGTAAACTTTTTTATGTAATCTGTTTCTTTTTAAAAAGAAAAATTAAAAAAGTATATTTAAAAAAAGAATCAAAACTGCCTTCATGTGACCTCAAGCTCTTTCAAACATCTAATGTCTCTGGGGCTCCATTTCCAACTCCACAAAATAAGGATCATGCTAATAGCTGTCATATATTAATAGTACCTTCCTCACAGAATTTGTTTGAGTGTTAAGAGATAATGGTGGTGAAATTCTCAGCACAGTTCCTGCCACAGCGTGGCAGTCATGGAGAGCTAGTTACCATTTTTTTCTATGTTTTTTTTTAATTAAAGTTAATAAATCACAAAAAAATGTTACATTAAAAAACATAAAAAATAAACATAAGAAGTTCCCATATAACCCACTCCCCACCTCCCACCTCATCATTTTTTGTCAAATGTATTTTTGAAAATATATACATCATAAAAATATTACATTAAAAATAAAAGATTCATGTATACCCACCACCCCACTCCACCCATATCAACAACCTCCCCCATCATTGTGGCACACTCATTGCACTCAATGAACACATTTTGGGGCACTGCTGCACTACATAGATAATAGTTTACCCTGTAGTTCACACTCTCCCCCAGTACATTCAGTGGATTATGGCAGGATATATGAAGTCCAGCATCTGAACCTGAAATATCATTTAGAACAACTCAAAGTCCTAAATATACCCCTACATCACATCTCTTTTTTCCTCTCCCTGCCCTCAGCAAATACTGTGGCCACTTCCTCTACCTTGATGCTAAAATTTCTTCTATTACTGGTCATGATAGTTTCATAGTAGAATATCCATAAGTCCACTCTAGTTCATATTTTATTCCTTCATTCTGTGGACCCTGGTTTGGTGATGGCCTCTTCACCTCTAGATCAAGAGGGGGCTTAGATTCCACATGGATGGTGGATGCAATTCCTCTGCTTGCTGTTGTAGGCATTCTTGATTCCCTGGTGTGGTGGTTGACCATCCTCTCCTCCCTGTTAGCTGCTCTGGGTAAGACCAATGAGCCAGAGAGTAGGAGTTGCCACTCTGCTGAGGCTCAGGGCCCAGCTGGCACATAGGCAGTCCAGAGATTCAAGTCTCCTAGTATGCACCATTCTTAGCACCAACCACAGGTTCAGTAAAAGTGACAGAAGAGGCATGTATAGAAAAGTCACATCTGAGTCCAGCTCAATCACACTCAGGAGCACAAATTCCAAAGTAGGGCCCTCTGCCATAGCACAGTACTCCAAATCCATCTGCCATGACCATGTACCCTGTGGATCACCATAGCCTTCAGGAGAACCAGTACCTAGGGTTATAACTACTTTGACTTTTTCTGGGGCCCTGCTGATGTGTACCTAAGTGCAACCCCTCTGATGACCTCCCAACTATTTTTGGAAGACTCTTAGCCATATAAACTCATTTGTCTTCACCTTTTGCCCCTTTAATTCAAGGTCAAAAAGCAGTTTTTAACACATTATCCAACACATAGGTTGAGATATTCTTCTGGTCTGAGTTGACCCTTTTATTTGAGGTTGCTTTCTAGTTGCTTCACTAGGTAGTGGTTGGTAATAATCCCTTGGTGCCAGAGAGGCTCATCCTCAGGAGTCATGTCCCACTCTGGCAGGAAGGTAATGCATTTACATGATTAGTTTGGCTTAGAGAGTCACCACATTTGAGCAACTTGGAGGCTCTCTGGAAGTAACTCTTAGGCACCATACAGCTCAAGTCCTGGTTCATATTTCAGGCACAAAGACTCCTAAGCACAGTGATCAAGGCTCATTTAAAGCTGCTTTCCAAGCTCTCTGTGGCAATTCTGTGTTAGCTCCTTGCTCACTGTCCCCTGGGCAGAAGGGCTGAGCTAGCTCCACATACCTAAAAGCAGGACTCTCTGGAGGTGTGCAGTGCCATGTCCTGTCTATAGCCCACACGAATGGCCGGGCTAATCCTGCTATTCTGTGTTAGGTCAATGGTCCATTACTTGCTGCTATAGTGCACAACATGCCCACAAGCACTGGAAGGAAGACTTGAATGCAACGTATTCATTGATGCTAAGGCGGTTCAATAGAATTCCTATAAATTCAACAAATATTTATTGTAATACCAGGTTTCTGGGTTGCACTAAGAAATATAAAATAGAAAAAGAATGTCTTGCCTCTGCTTCTGATTTCCAAAAAACCTTAGCAAATTAATCATTCAGCCTGTCAACACTTTTTGGATAGATGAGCCTGTCTACAGGCATGAGAGTTTAAAAATATATTTGAAATATTTTTGCATGCAAAGTGCTTTCCTGGCTAGATTAGAAATTTCATTTCAATTTCTTCCTGTACAGATACCATTCCATCTTTTCAATGTAGATGTACAAAGAAGGGATAAGATGGGGGCATAGGGATACTATTGGGTGGGGCTTTATAGGCTTGAGGGAAACTAGCGTTGGGAGGATGGATCACATGTTCCAAGGAACTGGGGGGAGGGCTGGGAGGTAGAAAGTGAACATGAGAGATTATTGGGTATGTGGTTGAAATTATAATGTTGAGAAAACTCTTTAGAAAATATAATGAGGAAGATTTACTGGTTTAAGGTGTTTGATGGGAGGCATTTGGCAGAGGGCGCACCTGGGGCAGGCTTCTAGGGAGTGGGTAAGTGCTCATCATGTCATAGTTTGTTATATCACAGGGAAGAAACCCAAGTTATGAGGGAGAAGGTGTTGTAGCCCCATCATAGGGAGGCCTGATGTTCTGAAACACAGGGGAGGGTGTCTCTCAAGAGCAT
Organism: Dasypus novemcinctus; assembly: GCF_030445035.2. Lineage (NCBI taxonomy): Eukaryota > Metazoa > Chordata > Mammalia > Cingulata > Dasypodidae > Dasypus > Dasypus novemcinctus. The sequence continues at coordinate 57,520,612 of NC_080697.1, read as the reverse complement.
ATATGTCTCCTCATGTGGGAGGACAGACCAGTGTGTCACATCCTCAGCATTGTTGCAAGTATCTATGAATCTTGTCCTTCAAGCAGTGAAGCTTGGTTGCCAATGTGGGCTCCAAGGGGAGGGGAAGAGAGGAGTAGAATAGTTGGAAAAGCTGGTAATTGGGGGGCAATGGAAGTGTTCTGCATGATCCTGCAATAATGGATACAGGCCATATTAAATATCACCAAAAATTTATAAAGCTGTATAGTCTAAAACATAAACCATAATGTAAACCATAATGCAACCAAAAATTTTATAAAAGTGTACAGTCTAAAATGGAAACATAAAAAACATGATTGGTGGCTATGTTTCAATACCTCTACATCAGATGAAGCAAATATAACATCCACATTTAAAAAGACCATTGCTAAGAAAGGAGGAATGGTTTGTTGTTGAGTATGTGGTAGTTCCCTATATTCTATTATGCCATTACTATGAATGGAAATTTTTCGAAGACATAAGAGTAAAAAAAATAAAAGAATGTAGACCCTGAGGAAGAAATGGAAGAGATTTCCTTGATACTGTACATACAGTGCCACACCTATTACAGTGAACTTATTTGAGTGATGAAAGACAAAACATCAAAAACACTATCTTATGATATTTTTTATTTTTTAATACCCCAATTTATTTTTCCTTTTAGTTTTTCTAAATTATTATATATTCTACTTCTAATATTTAAACCTATCATTATCATATCATTTTCTTACTAATTGAATTTGGGAATATATGAGACTGTATTTTTAAAGAAATTTTGGATGACAGAGGGGTTCAACTATGGCAAGGCAGAAGAATTGATGTGGGGTGTCACTGATGGGGGATACATGGGTGGTAGGAATTTCTCCAGGTCATGCATATATGGTATATAGATATGTTTGGATGTTTGTTAGGTATTGATATAGGGCACAGAGTTTCAACGACAACAGAGGGAGTGCTGAGTTCTCATTCTGGGAAACAGTGTTGCACTCCCCAATGGAACTGCAACAATTCCCCAAGTACAAGGGCAAAGTCCAGCAAAAAGGAAGGTCCAGTGATGGGCCCTTGATACTGATGACTATGTTTATGAGGCAGTGTGTTTGAAATTTCAACTAGGCCTAGAGCTGCAGGGTACCTAAGAGTTACCTCCTGAGAGCCTCCATGTTGCTCAAATGTGGCCACTCTCTAACTTAAACTCAGCATGTAATTGCATTACCTTTCTCCCAGTGTGGGACATGACTCCCAGGGATGAGCCTCCCTGGTGCCAAGGGATTAGTACCAAGCATCAGCTGGCAAAGCAACTAGAAAAAGACCTTGAACAAAAGGGGGAAATGATAAGGACAAATGAATTTATATGGCTAAGAGACTTCAAAATGAGTCAGGAGGTCATCAGAGGTGGTTGCACTTATGCACATGTCAGTAGGGTCTCAGAGACAGTCAAAGTAGTTACAATTTTAGGTAATGGTGTTCCTGAGGGCTACAGAGACTCCCAGGTCCTACAGTCATGACAGATGGCTCTGGATTTCAGTGCCTTGCCAGTGGGCCCTACATTGGAATTGGTGCTCCTGAGTGTGATGGAGTGGGACTCAGATGTGACCTCTCTATGAATGCCTTTTCTGTCACTTTTACTGAACCTGTGGTTGGTGCTGGGATTGGTGTATATGCAGGAGACTTCAGCTGGGCCCTTAGCCAGCTGGGCCCTTAGCCTCAGTAGAGTTGTAATACCTACTTTCTTGATCATGGACTTACCCAGATCAGCTAAGAGTGTGGTAACAATGATCAACAAACACACCAGGGAATCAAGAGTATCTACAGCTGCAAGCAGTAAAATTCCATTCATCAGCTATGTGGGATCTAAGCCCCCTCTCGATTAAGAGGTCAAGTGGGCATCACCATCCCAGGGTCCTTTGGATGGAGGAATAAAATATGGATTAGATTGGATGTTTCAGTATTCTAAAGAAATCTTGTAACTCTAGCAATGGAAGACATTAAATCATTGCTGTAGAGACAGTGGCCACTGAGGTTGCTGAAGGCAGGGAGAAAGAAAAAGAGGTTTTTCCTTTTCTGGGGGGCATTTTCAGAACTTGGAGTTATCCTAAATGTTACTGCAGGGACAGGTCCTGGACATTATATGTCCTGCCATAACCCACTAAATGGACTTGGAGAGAGAATGTAAACTACAGTGTAAACTATAGTACATGCTGTGTAGCAATGCTTCAAAATGTACTCATCAAATGCAATGGATGTACCACACTAGTGAAAGAAGTCATCAACATGGGAGGAGTGGGGTGTATGTTGAGGAGGGTATATGGGAACCTTCTTTATTTTTTAATGTAAAATGTTGTGTAAGTCGTATATCTTTTTAAAAAACATAATAATAAAAAAATTTTAAATGAAAGTTGTATTTCTTCCCCCGCCCCTCCTGATTCTTTTGGGCCCACTGTCTGCTTTCTGTTTCCATTTACTGTGTGTTCTTCTGTGTCTGCTTGTCTTCAATTTTAGTCATCTCTGGGAACTGATTCTGAGACCTTCATGAGTGGTAGAGATGAGCTCAACCTCTTGTGGCACATCAGCTTACTGGTCTGCTGCATCTCTTATTGTCTCCCCTCTGTGTCTCTTTTGGTAGTGTCATCTTGCTGTGCCAACACTCCTCATGGACCACTCTCTGCATGGGCCAGTGTGTCTTCACCAGGAGGCTGTGGGAATCAAACCCTGGACCTCCTATAGGGTAGACAGGAGCCCAATCACTTAAGACACACTCCCATTGCATCTTAATTCAACTTTTTCCTATACAATTAAAATATTCTTTTTAATTATATATTATTGTTCTTCTGATACATAGGCCATTTCTCTATAAAAATAGTATTACAATATTTCCTTTTTGAGTTCTTATGTCTGTTCTGCATTTATTTTCTAACTCCTTTGTCACAACCAGGTTTCTAGACTTCACTTGCCTCAGGTAGAATTGCCTAAAAGCTGCTTAAATTTGTTAGTTAAAATCTGATGTGAGAGGATTAACGTGCAACTTGGAAAAATTACAAAGACAATTTATCAGGCCTGGGCAGACCATGTGGGCCCTAAGGAATTCCCAGGAGCTCCTCAGCTCCAAGCCCATGCAGTTGTGCCACTCTAAGCCATCTGCTCCTAATTCCCTGTGCAATTCCTGGAGGTTCTGCAAAGCAAAGTCACCCCTCTCTCTTCACTTAATCATTCAGAGCACCAAGGCAGAGGTCATGCCATTGTGCAGGAGTGGAGGCTAAAGTCAAGAGATGACTTAACTGGCTTGAGGCCTCACATCAATTCCAAGACTGGACAATGATGTGGCCATGGTAGAAGGCACCTGTCCAAGGAGGATTCCAAAGGATATTTCATGAGCAAGAGCTTAACTGTGAAAAAGTACCAGAGTAATTGATGGATTTGCATAAGGCACAGCTGCAGTTTTGTCCCTTCATACCTGGTTGTTTCCTGGAACTGCAGTTTTGTCTTCTCCATGAGGGTTAGAGAGCAAAGGGAAGGAGATCAGGCTGAAGTCTATGATTTTCACAACAGTCTATTGTGCATTACATAATCCTATCTTTGTCAGTTTTGGGGATCTCTGCCTTTTTCTTTTCTTCTTTTTAAATATTTATTTACTTACTTATTTTACCCCTTCTCCTCCTCCCCCTCCTCACTGTTTTTGCTGTCTGTGTTGTATTGTCTTTGTATTTCCTCTCCCTAGGATTCACTGGGGTCAATCCTGGAGACCTCTGATGGGGAGAGGTTCCTTGTCAGTTGTACCACATGTCTTACTGGTTTCTGCTGCACATCACCTTGACTCTCCCCTTGTCTCTTTTTGATGCTTCATCACTTTTTGCAAGACTCACTTGTGTGGGGCACTGGCTCACCACATGTGCACTCACATGGGCACTGGCTTACATGCACAGGCACACTCTCTCTTCTTCTTTTTCCAGTTCTTCACAAATGGTTGGTGGAACTTCATTATTTGAGCCACATCTGCTTTCCTGTTGTTTTTTCCTGATTTGCAGTTCCTAACTTTTATAAAGACTGGTGGTATTGACCACTTTCTGATATATAAACAGAATATTTCCTTTTCTTTGTTTCATTTTCAGTCCTATTTTTTCAGTGTTTGTATGAATACGGGTTTTACTTTAAAGTTATGTTATCCAGGTTGTCTACAGACAAAGGAGGCTACAGGGATCCACCACCCCAGGTAAGAGGAGAGAGAGGGACACAGCCTAATGCTGACTCAGCTTCTGACCTACACATTTAGTCTGCTGTGTCCCAAGAGCCCTTCCAGGCCAGGTGGGGCTGCACCATTTTTTGCCTTTGAGCTGCCAAGGGACTAAAGATATACATTCCTCCCAATCTCCTCCCCCACTTACAGGGACTGAGAGTTGAGGACTCAGGGGGGAGGGGAAATATTTTCAAACCAGGAAAGAGGGGGCTGCCAGAGAAGGATGGAAAACTGTTACTGAGAAAGTTTGAATCACAAGGCTCTTAGCCACCAGGCAGGAAGCTCTATCACATTGATCCTGTCTGTATTGCAACAAATACACAGACCAGGCATTGAACAGTGAGCAGCCAAAGAGCAATACTTGCTGGTAGACAATGAAGGACATGTGAGAATACTAAAAATAAGTAACTGAGGTCTTTCCCAGCATCTATATCTCCCCTCTGCAAGGCTGGTTTGAAAACAATAACTGGATCATGAGCCTAGTTTTAGCAATTAGCATGGACAATTCTGACAATCCAGGTCAAGTCAAGAATCAAAGAGCAGTGGTTAACACAGACCCTTCTGCTGTTAAATCCCCAAAATCTTCTGTTTCCTTATCGAACTTCTGCCTAGATGTTCTATCCATTACCAAAAGTAGTATATTAAAGTCTACTCCTACTAATGTAGAACAATCTATTTCTCCCTTCAAATCTGTCAAATTTGCTTCATGTATTTTGGATTACTGCCATTAGGTGCATATATATTTGTAATTATGATGTCATGTCACTTCCATCAGTATGTACTGATTTTTGTCTTGTAAAACATTTTTTTTTTACTTTAAGTCTATTTGTTTTGATTTTAGTATAACTACACAGCACTCTTGTAGTTACTGTTTGCAGGGTTTTTTTTGTGTGTGGGTTTTTTGCATCCATTCACTTTCAAGCTATTTGTGTCTTTCATTATGTGCTTAGTCTCTTATAAACTATATAAAGTTGGGTCATGTTTCTTTATTCATTCTGACAATCTCTGCCTTTTAACTGGGAAGTTTAATCCATTTACATTGAAGGTGATGAGGATCTGCATGGCTGTGAGGCCTCTGGAGATGAGGGTCCCTGAAGGGGCCATACTAATTGATGTATATTTTAGGCATGAAGATCCCTGTTTTTAATATGTCTACATGCAGGTAGACCAATGAAATATCAAGCATTTGATAATCTGTCATTGTACCTCCTGTAATTACCTGGAATAGAGTCATGGTGGGGTAGGTAAGCCATGTAAAATCTTCCTGGGGCCTTCATGAGTAGTAGCTTTGATAGCTGATTGATCTAGTTAGCCTACTGATTACATGGGCCTATTTGCCTGGTATCTGCCCTAGTGGAAAGTAGAACTCCTCTTATTCCCACCTGCCTGAATATCTGTTGCACTCTCATTCTCCCTCCACCCCAACAAGAAACCATTGGTTCCATACAGAACTATCAGGAACACTAAAATGTCTGCTTGTTTAGGATGTGACTGTGACCCTCTGAAATCATTCCCCAAAGAGGATGAAACCTTGATTTGCTGGAGGTGTCAGCCTCTTGGAAGTGACACTCCAGGTGATGGGAATAGGAGGTTCTTGCCTCATTTAAAGATGTGAGACCAATGACACACATCTTTAAAATGAATCCAGTTTTGGGGTTAGGCGAGAATCAGGCTTAGGCTGAACAAAGATCAAAAGTAAAACCATTTTATGATATCACAATTTATATGAGTTGCACTGGAACCATCCAATAAGATAAGTGAAAGATCTAATCCCTCTTGCAGGTGAGCTCAGCTTGTCTTCCTTGAGCACAGCTCCTCTACAGAGAGCTCCAGCTTAGTTTACTATTTAGAAACATTTTCCTTATCTCCTTGGTCACATTGGCTTTTCTCGTCCAATTTGCCATCTGTGTCATTGGTCTACCAGTTGCGTAGGAGGTGACATGGTGCACAATTTTTATCCAATAGTGCACAAAATAATACATGTTGATTGAATAAATATATGAAATCCAATTCTGCAGGTAATTTTTATTTGAACAGCACAGGAAGAATCATCAGTTTTTTGCAAGGGTAGGGATTAAAAAGCAGAGAAGTCACTACAGGTAGAAATTAAAATTCAGAGCAAAGAAATATTGAGAAGCGTTAGGGTCTAAAGTAACTGAAGGAAAAACATGGAAATGCTGAGTTTGCACAATGGCAAAGCACAGGTTGGGAAGTCATGGACTTCTGGAGAATGGAAGTATCTTATGCCCATGATCATACTGGTCTGTTAGGAGAATTAGCCAACCTGTGGAGACACAATACAGGTGTAGAGTACACTGGGAAGACAGATTCATTTGTTGCCTCCAGGGTCACTTTGATGGCTCTCTGGTCTAACAGCTCCATTTATCACACATGTCTACCATCTGATATCTGCATTTATTGTTGAATTAGTGATGATAACAATAAGAGTTGATAGCCCTTTTCCTTCTGCAATTATTTGAATATCTGAGTCCTTGGCCTACACCCCCTTCCCTAAAGTGATGAAACTCCAACATATTGTTAGAGTCATAGAAAAGGGCGATCCCCATGTTTTACAAGGTGATGGGGAAAGAATGTTCATGCTTGCCTCTGTGGGTCAGAACAATATCATTTTCATGTCTCGAGTGAAATGAAGCATAGTCTGGAGTTAAAGAGGAATTATGTGAAGGGAAAATCAGCCTGAGGTTGGGCAAAGATCAGAGAAAAAATATTTTATTATGATCTATTTACTTGAACTTCCCAGGAGCCATCAAGCAAGCTATTTGATAGCTGTTCTTCCTAGTTCTGGGAATTCTCTGGAGCCTTTGCTTCTCTGAGCAGAGTCTTTAGCTCAGTTTACCTGTTCAGAGTGCTGTGGCCCTATTTCCCCTGTTACATTTACTGCAATAGGAGCAGCCTTTTCCTAAGAGCAGTCTGTTGGTTGACTGGTTGGTTATATATGAGCAGACAAAACACAAAATTTTGCCTGACAGCAGCAATTATATCAGGTAGCACTGAGTTCAGTGAAAGTGGTATATTTTGTGGTTAGTTTGCCTTATGAACATGTAAAATTCTTTATATTCAAACTGACCAATGAAAGCATTTAGTTTCTTTTTGCTGTTGTTTTTTAAGATTTAAATTGATATCTATGCTCAAATTGTGGATCATTGGAAGCAAAGGCAGGTTCTTCTTAATGTAAACCATTCATGATGAATTCATAATAAAACTGGACAGCAGAAATACATCATATGCCAACTCAAACAAACAAATAAGAAATGACCAAACATACTGAGGCTAATGTTTAACTTTATTTTGGATAGAGAAGTTAAAGAAAGCACAAAGTATACAGAATAAAATTGCTCATTTTAAGATCTTCAGATTGGATCTTGCACTGCTTTGGATCTCAGTTCACATAGCTCAGCTACAGCAACGTTTGTGAGGAATGCCCTTCAGAGTACAGGCCCCAAAGTCAATCTCACCTGAATTGCAGACATTGCTTCTGCAAAGCAGGTGGTTCTCTGCTGAGAGTCTTGGAAAAGAGGGTCATGTCAGGAACAGTGGGAGAGGAGAGAAGGAAAGGCAGATCCAGAGCAGTGCAGATGCTCCAAGAAGTAATGTGTAAGCACCTAATCCACCAATATACACCAATCATGAAAGGATGGGGAAAATTCATCTTTGCCATAAAGCAAAAGAAATCTTACTCTGAGTTGCTCATGAACTATCTAATTCTTCTACCATTCTAATCTATCATTTACAGGTTTATCACATCCCTTGCAATACAGTTCCCAAATCAGGATTACTCACCTCTCATTCCAGCCCATCCACACACACCAGATTTTGATCGCCACCTGCAGGTGATCAGTAGCTACTTGAAGAGGCTGGTCTAGCCTCTGACCCTGAAGCTGCTGAGGCCCCACTCAAACCTCCTGGAACCCAATCCTCTTCTGGTATTCCAAGAGCCCTATAAGAGACTCTACCTTGAAGGCCCTCACCTCCTAATGCTTTTGTGACTTGTTGGCACTGCTGGACTTTCATCTGAAGGCTCTCGAGTGGCCCTTTCATCCCCCACAAAGGAGGTGGCAATATCTTGGTCCTGGAACTTAAGCTGCTCTTGGGCTGGAAGCTCATCAGCACTTTCTCTGAGGGTCCCAGTGTGGGTCTGGAAGGCCAACAGGAGAACAGCAAAGAGGACAGTGAGGGTCCTCATGGCTGAGAGTCACCTGGGGGTTGGACCTGGACAGGAGAGCAGGAGGCTGAGTGTTGTGGAGAAGGAAGAGGTTCAGTCCTGCGTTTATAGAAGGAGTGGAGGAAAGAAGGTGGTGTCCTAAATGTGTCAATATCTGAAGGTGCCATGGCCAGTCCAATGTCCTCCTGTCACCCATGTTTCTTTGATGTTCCTCTCATCTGGCTTCTCCCTCAATTTACATTATCTGCCTATTTGCTTGGTGTCCATGTTTGCTTTTCACAAGTGATGATGCATGTTAGGAACTTGACACGCCTCCCTGCTACACTTCTTTTTGAATATTTATGAGTAAAAATGTGTATGCATGTGTATGCCTTTAAAATGTGTATGCATGTGTATGCCTTTAAAATTGTATAGGAAAAGAGAGAAATGGCTACAAAGGAACAGTGATCAAACTGGCATTGGACTTCTCACTTGCAACATTGGTTACTAGATGGCATTTTTCACATTTCTATGGAAAAAGAACTTGAATGGAGTATTCTACACTGAGACAATATATAATTCATATTTATGGGAGCAAATGGTCTGTTTTGGGGATGTTCACTGACATAGGAAATGTACAGTACATGAATATTTTTGTAAAGGAAATTGCTCAGATATACTACAATAAAATGAAGAAGAATCCAAGTAAGAAGATGACATAAGAATAGAAAAATAGAGTTGAAAAGGATTCATCAAAATGATTTATATTTTTTATATTATTTTTCCATTAATGCATGATAATAAGGTTGGACATTTTAATATGGCTGTTTAAAAACATTACCTAACAAAGTAGAGTGAATAAAAACAAGATATGCATTAGCATTTAGAATAAGAATTACCCAAAAGTTCAACAAAACTTGGAAATTTATCAAGGAAAAGAGAAAGTGGGGATTATGAATAATGATGAACTCAATATGAAGACACTCAAGTAAATATATATTAAAAGGTGTAAAGTTGACAAATGGAAGTTAATAAAACTAGGATATATAATAAATAAATTGATGCAGTGGAAGGAAGATAAGAAGGACAGAAAAAGGAAATCAATTCATTCTCCTTAACTAAGAAAGAGAAAGTCAGGAATTATAATAGAAAATGCAAACACAATGCCAGGAAGGCCGTTCACCCCTCCACCTGCCTGTGGGATTACCTTTCTCCTCATTGGATTGAAAGTTCCATTAGGGCAGGGACCTTGTCTGCTGAGATCTTTGTGCCTTGTCTGTGTGAGTTTTGGAAGGTACTTCTCTGCCCCTCAGTTTTCTTTTTATTCTTATCTTCATTCATTTTGTTGTTGCAAGCATTAAATAATTAAAACCATATAAAGTCTTTAGAGAAGTGTCTGATAACTCAAAATATATTCCTGTCATTGTTATTGTTTTTGTCATCATCAGCATCACCTGCTGAAATGTAAACACTAAGGTAGTGGTTGGCACCAAGGAAGAGGTACAGCCATGACTGTAATATGCATTTGAACTGGTGAAGGGACAGCAGCAATTGTGGTCCAGTGCCTGTAATCTCAGCTTTTGCTGTCTGGTTGTGAGGAACTCACTCTACCCTACTGGGAGAGGACACCTAGTTGGCACTGTCTTAATCCACCATGACTTCCCCTTCCTTTTACACCATTCCTGAGCTCTGCATTCACAGCTACTATTGCTTCACAAGCTGCATTTCTTTGCCATTTTCTGAGTCTTCATGAGTTGAGCTGAGGGTGGGTGGGAAAAGAATGTGCACAAGAGGAGTTTATTCCAATTATGACCATAGCCCATGGTTTCCACCATATGAGTCTTCATCACCCAGATTCCTCCTTTATAGGTGAAATTTTATCCCAGCCTTTCTTCATCCTTCCCTGATCCCAATTTATTTGGGAGGGTCTAAATTGTGGAAAGAAAAATGGATGGCTGAAAATTTTTAATGTTCAGACTTTTAACAGGTAGAATCTATGATTCCCACAAGCTAGAAGGTGCCTGTAAACCCATGTGTTTGGAATCAGGTCACTCTCAGCTCACCTTTCAGGCTTAACCACAGCCCTGCCTCAGAACCTCCCTCTCTTCAGCTTCTTTCTGGGACAAGTATTTCTCTTGTGGCATTTTGGAAAAGTGTTTCATGTTTTAATGTGCTTATGATTAATAATTAAGAATGAAATAGCTTTCTTTTTGCAGCAGGGCATCCATGGCCTACCATCCTCGACATCAAGGCTGTGGTCATTTAAAAGAAACCCTGACAATACACTGGGCTTCATTTTTGTAGAAGTTTTGGATCACAGAGAGGTTCAACAATGGCAGGGGAGGAATACTGGTGTGGGATGTTACTGACAGGGGACACATGGTTGGCAGGGACTTCTCCAGGGCATATATCCAGGGTATGTAAAAATGTTTGGATATTTTCATAGTGGTTACAATTAAAAACAACAACTGATGGAGGGGTGAGTTCTTGGTCAGGGGAGCTCTATCACAGTCCCTAAAGGAACAGCAACAATCCCCCAAGTACAACGGCAAAGACCAAAAAAGAAGGAAGGTCCAACAATGAGCCCTTGATACTAATGACTATGCTTGTGAGCCTGTGCACCTGAAATAAGAACAAGGCCTAGAGCTGCAGGATGCCTAAGAGTTACCTCCTGAGAGCCTCTGTGTTGCTCAAATGTGGCCAATCTTGAAGCCAAACTCAGCATGTGAATGCATTGCCTTTCCCCCAGTGTGGGACATGACTCCCAGGAATGAGCGTCCCTGGCACTGAGGGATTACTACCAAGTACCAGCTGATGATGTAACTAGAAAATGACCTTGAATTAAAAGGTCAACTCATACTAGCAGAATTTCTCAGTCTACATATAATACCAGGAGTTAAGAATGCTTTTTTTTTTTTTTTTTCAGATACAGGGCATTTTAATTAGATTGACACAGTAAAGACCAAAAAGATAAAGTGGACATAGCTACCTTATTTTCAGCACCTGCCTTTAAACAGGCTGATGAACACCAATTGAAACACAGGTGAGTCTTGCTCTATGAGACAGTGAAAGGACTTCCCTTAGTATTTAAATATATTCATAAAACCATTATATAAATCTAAATATAAAACCAATCTCCTATTTTAAATTGTAAGTTAGCATTCACTTATCTTTCTGAAAAGTTTAACACTACAAATGCAACCTAGCTTTGAGTCCAATTATATCTTTAGAAGGGGGAAACGGTGATAGCACTTACTGGACCAGAATTACTACCAAAATTCAAAAAGCTTGATCATACACATTTAACTATAAGCCAATATTATTTAACTCAGGACTGTCCTGAGTTAAAAATATCCTATCGGCCAGTCATGATCTGAATTCTGGTGTATGAGATCAATTTAAATATGTTACATGTGCAAAAGTCAAAAGACATTTTTGTTTTGTAATAAATAACGCAGTGCCCAACTATTACTCATTAGTAGCTTTTTTGAGATAAGCATCAAGTCTGCCCTTTCTGCCTTCTTCTTAATGCCAGCAAAGATCATTTTTGTTCCAAGAATGTACTTCTTGGGATTTTCTAAATACTCCATCAGTGTCTCCTCTCCCCAGGTGATGCCTTTGTTCTTGTTGGCATCTGTGTAAGAGAATCCAGGGGCTGACCTGTCTTCCGCCCAAAGAGACCATGCAGGTTTGCCCCAGTCTTGTGCTTGCCTCCCTTTTCCACGGTGTGGCACTGGGCACATTTCTCAACAAAAATCTTCTTGCCCTTCTCAACATCACCCATTCTGAATTCGCTCTCTCGTTGCACACTACACAGGAGCCTAACTGAAAGCCAGACGTCCCACGCTCTAAAACTAAAAATGCTTTTTGACCTGAATCAAGGGGGAAATGGAAAGGACAAATGATTTTATATGGCTATGAGTCTCCAAAAAGAGCCAGGAGTTTATCAGAGGGGTTGCCCTTATGCACAACTGAGCAGAGTCCTAGAGACAGATAAAGTAGGTACAACTTGGAGTTTGTGTTTCTGTGTGGTGGAGCTGGACTCAGATCTGATCTTTGCCCACAAGCCTCTCCTGTTACTTTTACCAGATCTGTAGTTGTCACTGGGGTTTAGTGTATACCCAGGTGACCTGAATCTCTGGACGGACCAAGTGATAGCCAGGCCCTGAGCCTCAACAGACTTGCAACTCCTACACTCTGGCTTATTGGACTTACCCCACTCAGCTAACATGGAGTTGAAGAAGGTCAACCACCACACCAGGGAGCCAAGAATGCCTATGACTGAAAGAAGGATAACTGCATCCAGCATCCATGTGGGATCTAAATCCCCTCTTGATATAGATGTGTAGTGGATCCAACCATTCCTGGGTCCACAGGATGGAGGAATAGAGTATGGATTAGAGTGGACTTACTGATATTCTATTCATGAACTATTGTGATTAGTAATTGAAGAAAATGTGGCATTGGTTTGGAGAAAGTGGCCACAGTGGCTGTTGGGGGTAGGCAGTGGGTGGAAAAGATGTGATGTGGGGGCATTTTGGGGGGCTGGAGTTGTCCTGGGTGGTGCTGCAGGGACAGTTACCAGATATTGTATGTCCTCCAATGACCCACTGGGTGGACTGTGGGAGAGTGTGGGCTATGGTGTGGACCATTGACCATGAGATGCAGAGGTACTCAGAGATGTATTCACCAAGTGCAATGAATATCTCATGATGATGGAGGAGGTTGTTGTTATGGGAGGAGGAGTGGGGTGAGGGGGTGGGGGTATATGGGAACCTCATATTTTTTGAATGTAACATTAAAAAATAAAGAAAGAAAGAAAAAAAGAAAGCCCAAAGACTCAGGCTTCTTGTCCTCCACTTTTACCTACTCTTGCCTCTCCTAGTCCAGGGCCAGGACAGAAGAAGCACAGCCACTCCCATCTGGAAACCTACTTACAGATAGCATGAATTCCCATGACCTATGACTTATGAATTTAAGATGAAAATGAATGTGGCTGTGCTGAGAGGTACAGTAAAAGGAAGTGGTCTGAAAGGAGAGATTAGACAACTACAGAAGGTGCTTTTGTAGAAGTTTGTATTTGAGGCAAGTCCAGGAAACAAACGATCCTCAGCTGTGACCCTTGTGATGCTAATCCTGAAGCATGTGGGGAAGGAGAGTTTATGGGCCTTTAGGTAACATGAACAGCAGGTGTGTATGTGGAGCAGCTATTCCTAGATCAGAGGAGCACTGGAGGTTTGAGCCATCCAACCCCATAGGCTCCTTCACCCTCAGCAATGTGCACATCAAACATCCTGTGGGCAGACCCTTCTCAGGAGATTATTCCTCTGTGATCCTGCTCTGCTCAGACCTGTATAAAGGCAGAGCTGGTATTTGCTTGGGTTCCTGCTCCTAATCCAGGACACTGATGTCCAGGTGGCCCACAGCCATGAAGACCCTCACTCTCTCTGCTGCCATTCTCCCATGGGCCCTGTAGGCTTAAAATCTGCTTAAATCTTTTATTTAAAACCTGATGTGAAAAGATTAACATGCAACTTGGAAAAATTACAAATACCCTTATCAAGCCTGGGCAGATCACATGGGCCCTATGGAATTCCCAGGAGCTCCTCAGCTCCAGGCTCAGGCAGTTGTGCCACTCCAAGCCATCTGCACCTAAATTGCCATGCAATACCTTGAGGTTCTGCAAAACATTGTCATGCCTCTAAATTCACTTAATCTTTCAGAGCACCACGGCTGAGGTCACTCCATTGTGCAGAGGTGGAGGCCAAATTTAAAAGCTGGTGTGACTGGCTTGAGGCCTCCCAGCAAGCCCAAGGCTGGACACTGGGCTGTAGTCTTGCATAGAAGGCACCTGTCCAAGGAGGCTCTCAAAGGCTAGTTTATGAGCAAGATCTGTACTCTCAAAAAGTCCCAATTAATTGATGCATTACAGAGGCACAGCCATAGTTGTGCACTTCATACCTGGTTGTTTACTGGAACTGTCTGCTTTGTTTTCTCCATGAGGGTTAGAGAGCAAAGGGAAGTGTAGGGGGGTCCCTGAAATAATGTGTGGTGTTCAAGCCATGGTGCTAGGGAGGATCAATGTGTGCAGAGAGATGAGGGTGTGGTCAGCCTTATCTGTTCCTGCAAGTAAGCAGAAAGGAGCTAGTGTCCTGATGAGAGGAACTCTAAGAAAACCCTCCTCAAAGAACTTCATGCCTGAAGGCCCCTGCTCTGAGAATAGTGACCTAGTTAACTGCTTTAAATAAAGCTTGTGGGAGGGGGATCGGGGGCAAGATGGTGGCTGAGTGAGCTTGCCTGGTAATGTCTCTGCAGGGGGCAGCTGGGCAGCGTTGAAGGCTCTTTGGGACCGCGCTGTTTCAGGGATTTTTGCTGGTTGGAAGGTGTCTGGACGTCGATTTGGTGGGAAGGTAACAGAGAGGATACGTCTATAATATATAAACGGAGGTCCCAGCTGGGTGCGGAAAGTTCCCTCCTTGGGTGGGCGGAGCTGTGGTATCAGGCGCTGCTGCGGCTTGGGGAGCCGCCGCGGCCAGGGTTTTTTTTCCTTTTTTTTGGAGACTCTGTGGTGCTGAGGAATTTGCGGGTACTGGGCGGACTGGTGAGGGGTTGATGGGACAGGACTCCTTTGCATATCGATTTGGGGAGACAGACGGTGTTTTGTTGTGAAGCGGGGGACGTTTTGGTTGCGGACAGGGGTGGTAGCGCTTCCGCCTGGAGCCCCATCCCCACAGGTCCGGCTGCCGATCTGCAATGGAATTGGATTTTTGGCAATAAGGGGACACAATTGGGAGATTGTTGCAGGGTGCAGTGAGGGAGGGGGACACGTCTGGAAGCCGATTGGGGAATATTTTGCGAAGTTTGGGACTTCCGGTTTTGGAGTCTGTTTTCGGCGTTTCCAGCTGAAGCCCAGCCCACCCGATGGGGCTTGGGATCTGGGTCATTGAACTGACTGTGGTGTAGAGGCGCCCTCAAGTGGTGGTTGCGTGGGAGCACAGGGAGGGAGCTATCCAAAGGCTGAAACCCTGAGGAGTAGGTGAATTGCAGGGTTCAGACATTAAATATAGAGTTTGCGGATCTGGCTTCCCCCATGGGGCTGGCACCCAGCTATGGGGATCCCTGAGGGCTGTGTTGCACTGTGGGGCTCCTAAGCTTCCTGTTGACCAGATTTGAGGTTGCCAGGTCTGGGTCCCCTGGACTCTGGTGATCCACACCCCAGACTCACACCTCTTGAGTCTTCAGTGTCTCAGACTTGCCACCCCTGAATCCATCACACCCTGGGGTCTACCTGGGGTAATTGTGTGCCCTGGACCTTAACGTTTGCGTTTTATCTTTATTGGTTCATATTGTTTTGTTTTTATTTTCATTTTATCTTATTTTTTACTCTTTTTGATGCCCTGATTGCTAATATTGCATTATCCCCTAGTGTATTCTCCTAGCGTGTCCCCCAAAGTCCTTTTTTTATACAGTTATTTAGGGGTTTTTTTCGTTGTTGTTGTAGATAGTGTTGCAATTGTGGCTCGTGTATACCTGTATTTCTCTTCCCCCTACCTGTTCCCCACCGTTTGCCCACCCTCTTTTTCTTTCTTCCTTTCTTCTCGTTTTTCTTTTTTTCTTTATTATTATTAGTTTTTCTTTTTTGGTTTTCTCTCTCCCTCTTGTCCCTCATTTTCCACTTATTTTATTTTAATTCAAGTATACAATAGGTGCTACAGGGAACACCTCACATTTGCTGGGTTTTCCCATCCTCCACTGTCTCATTTCTGTGTGAACTGGTTTAGGCTACCTACACTATCCCCCTTCCCCTGCATCTTGATATCTGCTATCATCTACTGTCTCTCCTATATTCCACCCCCCACCTCCTGGTCTTTGATCCACAAAGTGTCTAACTCTTAATTTCTAATACCTTTGTTTTGTTTTCTGTCTGGTATCCACTCTTGAAACTATTACCTTTCTTTTCTTTTTCCCTCTCTCATGAAAACAATAGCTTTGTAGCTCATACCATATTCCTCCCATATTCAGTCACCTACCTCATAATAGGTACTCTACCTACAGCTATAACTCTACACAATCTACATGAATCTAACCTCCATCCTCCCAGGTCTCATATTCTTGCTTTGTTAATATATATCACCAATACTACTCTACACTTTTTCCTTGCTTACACAATTGCCTTTCCCCGGCACTAATACTTTCCTTTAAAGTGAACTTAACCAGCAACAAGAAATTAGAAAAAGAAGAACAAAGTGACAAAAAGAAGATATAACACTTACGCAAAAATAACAGCTAATTAATCTTCAAGACTAGACAAAGAAGCTAAGGAACTCGTTAAACCCGTCAAGATAAAAGGATGACCAGAAAGCAAAAAAAATCAACAAAACAAATCAGTAATCATGAAAACATGTCTGAATCCAATCAACAAACTAAAAATCAGTAAAGGGAGCAGAACTTCGCACAAGCAATGAAAGATCTCAGAACATTTATCACCAACAAATTTGATGAAGTAATGAAAGAGGTTAACAACATGAAGAAAACACTGGGAGGGGAAATTGCAGACATACGCAAAAACATAACAGACATGATGGGAATGAACACCACAGTTCAAGAAATCAAAAATACACTTGCAGCAAATATCAACAGACTAGAAGAGGCAGAGCAGAGAATTAGTGATGTGGAAGACAGTACATCAGAAATCAAACAGATAGTAGAAGGGGTTGATAAAAAGATAGAAAAAAATCCAGCTAGGATTTAGGGACCTGAATGACAATGCAAAATGCTCAAATATACGTATTATAGGTATTCCAGAAGGAGAAGAGAAGGGAAAGGGGTCAGAAGGAGAGTTGCAGGAAATAATGGCTGAAAACTTCCCAAATCTACTGAGAGACAGACGTACATATCCAAGAAGCACAGCGGACTCCACAGGTCATAAACCCCAACAGGCCCACCCCAAGACATATACTCGTCAAATTATCCAATGCTCAACACAAAGAGAAAATCCTAAAAGCAGCAAGAGAAAAGAAAACCATCACATACAAGGGAAGCCCCATAAGATTAAGTGCTGATTTCTCATCTGAAACCATGGAGGCAAGGAGGCAGTGGTATGATATAGTCAAGGAACTAAAGGAAAAAAATTTCCAACCAAGAATACTATATCCAGCTAAACTAACATTCAAACATGATGGAGAGTTCAAAATATTTGCAGATAAACAGAAACTGAAAGAGTATACCAACAAGAAACCTCCCCTTCAAGAAGTTCTAAAGGGAGTTCTGCAGGAAGAAAGGAAAAAACAGGACAGGCAGAGTTGGAGGAGAGCATAAGAGCAACAACAACAAAAAAAACTAGACAGGGAAAAAAAATACAAACAAAATATGACAAACACAAATCCAATAAAAATATGGCTAACACAAATAATCCCTTGAAAGTAATAACACTGAATGTCAACGGATTAAACTCACCTATCAAAAGATTCAGACTGGGACATTGGATAAGGAAATATGACCCATCTGTATGCTGTCTACAAGAGACACATCTTAGACCCAGAGAAGCATGGAGATTGAAAGTGAATGGCTGGAAAACACTCATACAAGCAAACAATAACCAAAAAAAGGCAGGAGTAGCTATATTAATATCAGACAAAATAGATTTTAAATGTGAAACAATTGTGAGAGACAAAGAAGGATACTACATTTTAGTGAAAGGGAAAATCTGTCAAGAAGATCGAACAAACATAAATATTTATGCTCCTAACAAGGGTGCCTCTAAGTACGTGAGACAAATGCTGGAAAAACTAAGTGAAACAATAGATGCATCTACAATCATAGTGGGGGATTTTAATACACCACTATCTACCTTGGACAAAACATCTCAAAAGAGAATCACTAAAGAAACAAAACATTTGAACAGTATATTAGAGGAGCTGGAACTAATAGACATATATAGATCATTACACCGAAACACAGCAGGATATACATTCTTCTCAAGCGCACATGGATCATTCTCCAAGATAGACCATATGCTAGGCCACAAAGAAAGGCTGAATGAATTCAGAAAGATTGAAATCATACAAAACAATATCTCTGACCACAGTGGAGTCAAGCTGGAAATTTGCAAGGGACAGAGGCCCAGGTTTCACACCACGATTTGGAAATTAAACAGCACACTCTTAGAAAAACAGTGGGTCAAAGAGGAAATCTCAAAAGAAATCAATGACTACCTTGAAACAAATGATAATGATAACACAACATACCAAAATTTATGGGATACAGCAAAAGCAGTACTGAGAGGGAAATTTATAGCTATAAATTCATATATCAAAAAAGAAGAAAGAGCAAAAATTGAAGAATTAACTGCACATTTGAAGGAATTAGAAAAACAACAACAAAGTGAACCAACAGGAAGAAAAAGGAAGGAAATAACAAAGATAAGAGCAGAACTAAATGAAGTAGAAAATAAGAAAGCACTTGAAAAGATAAACAAGTCCAAGAGCTGTTTTTTTGAGAAGATCAACAAAATTGACAAACCTTTAGCGAGAATAACAAAGAAAAAAAGAGAGAAGATGCAAATACACAAAATAAGAAATGAGAAAGGCGATATCACCACTGACCCCACAGAAATAAAGACTATCATAAGAGGATACTTTGAAAAACTATATTCCAACAAAAATGACAATTTAGAGGAAATGGACAAATTCCTAGAAACACATAAGCAACCCATACTGACGAAAGAAGAAATTGATGATCTTAACAAACCAATCAGAAGCAGAGAGATAGAATCAGTCATTAAAAATCTCCCAACTAAGAAGAGCCCAGGGCCAGACGGCTTCACAGGTGAATTCTACAAAACATTCCAGAGAACTAACACCAATCCTGCTGAAACTCTTCCAAAAAATCGAAACAGATGGAACATTGCCGAACTCCTTCTATGACGCCAACATTACCCTAGTACCAAAGCCAAACAAAGACACCACAAAAAAAGGAAAATTACAGACCAATTTATCTAATGAACCTAGATGCAAAAATACTTAACAAAATACTTGCTAATCGTATTCAACAACACATTAAATGAATTATACACCACGACCAAATGGGATTTATTCCAGGTATGTAAGAATGGTTCAACATAAGAAAATCAATCAACGTAATACACCATATAAACAGATTGAAGGAAAAAAATTGCATGATTATATCTATAGATGCAGAAAAAGCATTTGACAAAATACAGCACCCTTTCTTGATAAAAACACTCCAAAAGATTGGAATACAAGGAAATTTTTTGAACATGATAAAGAGTATATACAAAAAACCTACAGCCAACATTGTTTACAATGGAGAAATCCTAAAATCCTTCCCTCTAAACTCAGGAACAAGACAAGGATGCCCATTGTCTCTGCTCCTATTTAACATTGTCTTAGAAGTACTTGCTCGAGCACTGAGGCAAGAACCAGATATAAAAGGCATTCAAATTGGAAAGGAAGAAGTCAAAATTTCATTATTTGCAGATGACATGATCCTATACATAGAAAACCCTGAGAGATCTACAACAAAGCTTCTAGAACTCATAAATGAGTTTTGTAAAGTTGCAGGTTATAAGATCAATGCGCAAAAATCAGTAGCATTTCTATACACCAATAATGAGCAAGATCAGGAGGAAATCAAGAAACAAATACCATTCACAATAGAAAATAAAAAAATCAAATACTTAGGAATAGATTTAACTAAAGAGGTAAAAAACTTATACACCGAGAACTATACAAGACTGTTCAAGGAAATTAAAGAAGACCTAAATAAATGGAAGAATATTCCTCGTTCATGGATAGGAAGACTGAATATTATCAAGATGTCTATCCTTCCAAAACTGATCTACACATTCAATTCAATCCCAATAAAAATCAACACAGCCTTCTTTAAGGAACTAGAAAAACTAACTATGAAATTTATTTGGAAAGGAAAGAGACCCCGAATAGCCAAAGACATACTGAGAAAGAAAAACGAAATTGGAGGAATCACACTACCTGACTTCAAAATATACTACAAAGCTACAGTAGTGAAAACAGCATGGTATTGGCATAAGGAGAGACACACAGACCAATGGAATCGAATTGGAAGCTCTGATATAGAACCTCACATATATAGCCATATAATATTCGATAAAGCCACCAAACCCTCTCAACTGGGAGAGAGTGGCCTATTCAACAAATGGTGCCTGGAGAACTGGATAGCCATGTGTAGAAGAATGAAAGAGGATTACCATCTCACACCTTATACAAAGATCAACTCAAGATGGATCAAAGACCTAAATATAAGAGCCAAGACCATAAAGACCTTGGAAAGCAGTGTAGGGAAACATCTACAGGACCTTATAATAGGAAATGGCTTCATGAATATCACACCAAAAGCACGAGCAGCAAAAGAACTAATAGATAAATGGGACTTCCTCAAAATTAAAGCCTTCTGCACCTCAAAGGAGTTTGTCAAGAAAGTAAAAAGGGAGCCCACACAGTGGGAGAAAATATTTGGCAACCATATATCTGATAAGAAACTTATAACTTGCATATATAAAGAACTCATATATCTTGAAAATAAAAAGATAAACAACCCATTTAAAAAATGGGAAAAAGATTTAAACAGACACTTCTCCAAAGAAGAAATACAAATGGCTAAAAAGCACATGAAAAAATGCTCCAAATATCTAGCTATCAGGGAAATGCAAATCAAAACTACAATGAGATACCATCTTACTCTCATAAGATTGGCAGCTATTAAAAAAACAGAAGAATACAAATGCTGGAGAGGATGTGAAGAAAGGGGAACACTCAACCACTGCTGGTGGGAATGCAGAAGGATCCAACCATTCTGGAGGACAGTTTGGTGATTTCTCAAAAAGCTAACCATAGATTTGCCATATGATCCAGCAATACCACTGCTGGGTATATACTAAGCAGAACTGAAAACAAGGACACAAACCAATATATGTACACCAATGTTCATAGCAGCATTGTTCACTATCACCAAAAGTTGGAATCAACCCAAATGCCCATCAACAGATGAGCAGATCAATAAAATGTGGTATATACACACAATGGAATACTACACGGCTGTAAGAACAAATACACTACAAACACACGTGATGAAATGGATGAATCTTGAGAACCTTATGTTGAGTGAAGCAACCCAGGCATTGAAGGACAAATACTACATGACCTCAATGATATGAAATAAACAAGCTGCCTAAGAGAGCTAGAGACTGAACGATAGGCTTACAGGAAATCGGGGGGTGGAGGAAGGATGTGAGCCGACGTCTGCAGGGGTGGAATTTATGATGAGCTGGCGGTAAGTATGAACACAAAGAAGAGATAAAATGGGGGCAAGGGGTTGCCTTTTGGTGGGGCTTTGTGGGTTTGAGGGGGGCTGGGGATGGGTTGATGGGTAATATTGCCCAAAAAGTGGGGGGAGGGAGGGGTAGCATACGAACACAGGAGAGTGTTAGGTGTTGGTTGAGAGTAAAATGATGATAAAATCGTATCAAAATATAATTAAGAGGGTTACTCTTTAAGATGCTCGGAAGGGATAGTCCGATGCGGGACGGGCTCCTGGGGAATGTCTGAATGCTCATTTTGCCAGAGTGGGTGATACCATTGGGTAGAGACCCAAGTAGTGAGAGTGGGGGTGGACCCACATCCTGGGGAGGACTAATGCCATCAAATAGAGGGAAC
This sequence comes from Dasypus novemcinctus, assembly GCF_030445035.2. NCBI lineage: Eukaryota > Metazoa > Chordata > Mammalia > Cingulata > Dasypodidae > Dasypus > Dasypus novemcinctus. The sequence continues at coordinate 57,498,489 of NC_080697.1, read as the reverse complement.
TGTATCTCTCGAGAGAAAGGGTGGCTCCCAGGGCATTGGGGCAGCTGAGCAATTTAGGACCTGAACACTGTTGCAAGTATCTCTGGACATGGCTCCTCAGGAAACGGAGGTTGTCTGTCACTGTGGGCACCAAGGGGATGGGAAAACGGATGTTAAATGTGTGTAACCAAGGTAAATATGGGGTAAGAGAGGAGTTTCGTGAGAGTACACAAGGATGGATATAAAATATGTAATATTACATCATAAACATATAGGGGACGACAGAATGATAATGTAAACCATAATGTAAAACATAGGATAACTAAAAATGTTAGAAAACTGTGTGTCCTAAAGTATGCACCACAATGTAAGCACAGATGTCACCTGGTTTGAAAGCTATTGTCTCAGACTCTGTACATCGCTTTAAGTAAATATGTTGTGAATAGGCTGTTAGAGTATTGCTGTGGAAGGGAAAAGGTTTTGTGGTGGATGTGTGGGAGTGCTGTATATTGCATACATGAATTGCTGTGGTCTAGGGCTCTTGTGAAGAGAAGTTCAATAATTAGGGGGAAAAAAAAAGGAAAAGAAAAAGATAGGATGTAGAATTTTTCCAAGTCAACACGTATTCTATATCTAACCTTTAAACCCATCGCTATATCCCATTTTGCTAGTAAGAGATCCTGACATGATATTGGGGCTTCAATATTCAGGAAGTTCTGGATCCCAGAGTGGTCCAACAATGGCAGCGGAGGAATACTGTTATAGGATACTATTGACAGGGGATATATGGCTGACAGGGAGCTATACAGGACATATGTCCAGGGTGCATGGTAATGTTTGGATATGCTCATAGTGGCAACAATTAAAAACTAAAGCTGAGGGGATACTGGGTCCCTGGCTGGGGTTGCTGTGCCATGGTCCCTAGGGGAGCAGTGGCAGTCCCCCAAGTGCAGCGGCAAGGACCAAGAAGGAATGAGGGTCCAACAGTGAGCCCCTGATACTAATGACTATGCTTGTGAGCCTATATGCCTGAAATAAGAACAAGGCCTAGAGTAGCACTGTGCCTGGGAATTTCTTCCTGACAGCCTTCATGTTACTCAAATGTGGCCAGGCTTGAAGCCTAACTCAGCATCTAAATGCAATGCCTTCCCCCCAGCGTGGGACATGACACTTGGGGATGAGCCTCCCTGGCACCGAGGGATCACTATCAACTAACAACTGATAATGCAACTGGAAAATGACCTTGAATTGAAGGTTCGATGTGGATCCATAGAATGTCCCTGTCTACATAGAATAATATGACTTTAAAATGCTGTTTGATCTAATGTAAGGGGGAAATAGAAAGGAGACATGAGTTTATATGGCTATGAGTCTCTAAAAAAAAAAGAGTCTGGAGGCTGTCAGAAGGATTGCCCTTATGCACAACTGAGCAGAGTCTAAGAGACAGATAAAGTGATACAATGCCCAGGTATTGGTTCCTTTGAGGGCTAAAGGGACCCACGGGTTTTATGGTCATGGCAGATAGGGTTCATTGCCATGTCAGATGGCCCTTCTTTGGAGCTGGTGTTTCTGCGTGATGAAACTGGACCCAGAGGGGATCTCTTTTCATAAGACTATCATGCTACTTTACTGGAATTGTAGTTGGTATTGGGGTTTCAGATATATGTAGGGGATTGAATCTTTTTACTGACAATATGATAACCAGGCCCTGAGCCTCAACAGACTCCAGCTCCTACAACCTGATTTATTGGACTCACCTCACTCAGCTAAGATGGAGTTGAAGAAGGACAACCACCACACCATGGAGCCTAGAGTGCCTACAACTGAAAGCAGGAGGATTGCATCCAGTAACCATGTGGAATCTGAGCCTCCTCTTGACATAGAGGTGCAACGGACACAACCAATCCAAGGACCTCAGAGAAAAGGTGGCATTGGAGTGGGAAAAGTGGACATGGTGGCTGATGGGTATGGGGAATGGCAGGAAGAGATGAGATGTGGAGGTGCCTTTGGGACTTGGAGTTGCCCTGGATGGTGCTTCAGGGGCAATCACCGGACATTGTAAATCCTCCCAGGGCTCACTGGATGGAATGGGGGAGAGTGTGGGCCATGATGTGGACCAATGACCATGAGGTGCTGAGATACCCAGAGATGTACTTACCAAATGCAATGGATGTGTCATGATGATAGGAGTGAGTGTTGCTGGGGGGGGGGGGGAGGGGTGCGGTGGGGGTGGTGGGGTCGAATGGGACCTCATATTTTTTTAATGTAATATTTTTACAAAATCAATTAAAAAAAAAAAAAGCTTGTGGTGTCAGCTCAGGACCTTGACTTTGCCATCAGCTGGCCCTGGCCCACGTGGTCCCCTCTAAACTTGCCTTTGTCTCTGTGTCTTTCTTAAGCTCCTGTCACCTCCCCTCAGGTTCTCTGTTCACCTGCACAGGTCATGGCATTCCTGTCCTCTCCTAAGCTAGTTTGGGATGGTATTTCCAATAGTTAATGATGAGCCTCTGAACTACCAAAACTGCACTGGTTTTCATTGAAAATATGTATGAGATTATTTCACTTCCAATTTAGGATGTGAGGACAAGAAAGTACTTTTCCTCAGGTAGCACCAAGAGAAATCTAAATGAACCATTTATATAACATAAAATCACACATATCTACTGAATTACTGAACATTAGTGGACACTACAGGGGCTTGGTGAAATGGATTCCTGAGAACGGTGTCCTTCCCAGAGAGCAGCAAGTTTCAGTGAATTCCAAAGTCCTCTGAGTGCAGATGGATGAAGAGGAGGCAGCTGAAATGTCAGACACATAACCTAGTCAAGGGAAGCCAGCAGGGTTGTCCCTAGTGTGCCATCATATGGGAATGACCAGAGTCTAGAAAACCCACAGGCAAAATAATTTGTCTAGCCTAATAATTCTTCCCAACCCACCCTTCCCCAGTTAGGATGAGAAAACCTTTGCAACAAACACAGCTGGGTCAACAGGATACCTATCTGTAAAAACATACAGATAATGAACCTCTACTCCTACCATAGCCATACATAAAAATTATACCCAAGGCGGAGTATAGTCCTAAGTGTAAAAGCTCTAACCTGTGAAATTATCATGGTTTTTATTCAAGATAATGTGATGGCTTCAAATAAATTGCCAAGATGATAACACAGGAGAAAATCTTTACAACCTGGGAAAGGCAAATATTTCTTATAAGGAATGCAATAAAAAATATTAAAAGAAAAAAATCATGTACTTCATCAAAACTAAAACTTCTGCTCCTCAAAATAAAAGGCAAGCCATGAAAGAGAGAAAATACTTTTAGTACAGGTATCAGACAAAGGATTTGTACCTAGAATATATATTATATGATGAACTAATCAAACAAAAAAGACTTAGACTTCTAATTTAGTAAAAAAGAGCAAAAGGTTTGGACATTCACAAAAGGGGATATATTAATATAAATGTATATTAATATAAAATATATCCTGATATATATGATGATAAAGAAAATGCTTTACTCTGTTATTAGGGAACAGCAAATATTAACACCAAAGTGAGATGCCACTACAACAGCTAAACTTGAAAGAGTAACAATATCGAGTATGGGAGAGGACTGACACAGAACTGGACCTCTTTCTCCACTGGTGGGAGTGGCCCAACTGCTGCATCATACATGAATAGCAGAGGGTTAATTTCATGAGCCAACTTGGCTGGCTTATGTTGGCCAGTTGTTTGGCCAAGCAAGCCTTGACTTGATAGTTACTATATGTAGCAGATGGACTTCAATCATTGGTCAGTTGATTGCATCTGTGGCTGATTACATCTACCATGGACAAAGGAGTTAAAGAACTTAAATGATTGCAGCAGTCAGGAAGGAGACTTTATATCTCTACTTCAGACAGACAGCTTCTCCAGGGAATTTCAACGTTATCTTCAACCTGTTTCCACTTTGCAGCCTGTCTATATACTCAGATTTATCAATCCCTTTCAACATACAAATGATTCAAATAAGTTTAAATGGATACCTACCTTATATTCCAGTTATTCCAAACCTGGGTATTTCTCCAAAATAATGACAACCTATATCCACAGAAAGACATGTGCAAGGATGTCCCTTGCAGCACCACCAGGGGCTGAGGCACTCTCACAGAGGCTCTGCAGCACAGGTTTTGGAATTACAGGACCTCAGACAAAACCCCAAATCTGCCTCTAAGCAAGCAGATGTAAGCAAAATCCTTGACCATCCTGTGCTCCATTTCCTTCATTTGTAAGATAGGTGGTAGAATCTACTTCAACAGGTGGTTGTGAGATTAACTGAGTGACACTCAGGAATAGGAGCTGGAAAGAGGAGATGCTTAAAAAGCATTAGTCATGTGATGATGGCAGTGGAGATGGTGAGGGAGACCAGCTCGGGGTGATGTTAGTGTGTGGGAAGAAGGCTGGACAGTGGAAAGTGTTACCCATCACTGTGTTCAAGTGTGCTCAATGTCACCAACACTGCTGTCCCTCAATTCATGCTGACATCTCCTACCACTTCAAAGAAACATCATGGAGTTTCCTACTACTTTTTGCTCAGACAAGTCATCAAGCTCCCACAGGGAGTCTTCACCCTCCTCCCACTTTCTTGTACCTAAACCCAGAATAAGTGAGGACACTGCCACCCATGGACCAACACTGGGTTGTAGCTTAGCATCATCAGGGGTCAAGCAATATCATGGATGATACAGCATTGACCTCAATCTATCAATGGCTGGAAGAATATAAACTTATCATGTCCTGTAAAAAAGAATTTTAAAAAGATCCACACACACTGGGCTTATGGGTAAAACTCGATTTGGAGAGAGAAAGACATGAAGTACAACTGCTATTTCCACACCTTCATGTGGAACCTTGCACTGCTTTGGTTCTCAGCTGGCAGAGCTCACAGCAGCAGAGACTGCAGGGGCCACCCCCTGAGTCAGGGGCTCAGGTCATTGCAACTTCAGGATCTGCAGTGGCAACAGGTTCTCACCCAAAGGCCTGGGAAAGAAGGGGCATGTCAGGCCCACTGTGGGCCCTGGGAGCACAGGCGAGTGGGTGGGTCATGGCATGGAGCAGCCCAGGGAAGGAATCGCTGCCTCCAGGACCCCTGGGCCACAGATCCTAATAGAGCAGTAAAAGGACACTTAACTGGCCATGGACTGGTCAGTCAGGATAAGGGTGTTTCCTTTGTTTTGGGCTATTGTTTGTTTCCTGTAACACCCATGCACACTCACTCAGAGACACACATACTTGCACACAGGACAGCCCAAGGTTTCCACCTTACCAATACATGCCCTTCCATACATACTTATAAACACATACAGATGAGTGTGCACACATCAACCAGCACACTCAAACATGGATGCCCTGAAATGCTGACCCCAGTGCCCATGAGCTCCTACTAGACCTGCCTCAGTCTCTGCACTGCAGCTGCTGAGCCTCATGTCCACAGGCCCAGAGCCATCACCTTTAGTGCCCCAAGGACTGCTGGGAGCCTCTGCTCCAAGGGCATCAGCTTACAGGAAAGAGCAGAGGCTGGAGGGGCCGGTGACTTACTCATGATGCCATGGCTTGTGAAGGGCACACCTGGGCCTGGAACCCCCCACATGGGGTCTGGTCCCTCCCCAGAAGCCTCCAGAGCTGAGGAGCTGCCACACTCTGCCCTCTGTCCTGGGCCCTTCCTGGCAGGAACCTCAGCTTTCTTCCTGGAGGCTTAGCTGGCCTCAGGGCCATGGGAGAATGGGGGAGAGAGTGAGGGTCCTCATGGCTGTGGGCCCCCTGGACATCAGCATCCTGGATGGGGAGCAGGAAACAAACAGACACCAGCTCTGCCTTTATACATGTCAGAACAGAGCAGGATCGGAGAGGAATAAACTCCTGAGGAGGATCTGTCCTAGGATGTTTGATGTGTGCATTGCATTGCGGAGGGTAAAGGAGCCTGTGGGGTTAGATGGCTCAGACCTCCAGTGCTCCTCTGGTCCAGTAATAGCAGGTCCACATACACACCTGCTGTTCCTGTTTGCTAAAGGCCCATAAACCCTCCTTCCCCTTGAGCTTGACCATTAGCATCACAAGGGGCACAGCTAAGCATCTTTTGTTTCCTGGACAAACCTGGAATGCAAACTTCACCAAAACATCTTCTGTAGCTGTGTAATCTCTCCTTTCACACCATGTCCATTTCACTGTACTTCTCAGCACAGTCATGTTCATTTTCTTCCGGAATTCCTAAGTCAAGGTCATGGGAATTCATGCCATCTGGAAGTTGGTTGCCAGACTGGGGTGGGTGTGCTGCTTCTGTCCTGTCCCTGGATTAGGAGAGGCAAGAGTAGGTCAAAGTGGAGGAGGAGAAGCGTGAGTCTTCAAGCTTTTTTTCAAATGACCACAAGTTTGACATCAAGGACTGTAGGCCATGGATGCCTTGCTGCCAAAAAAAAAGGTACTTTATTCTTAATTATTATTCATAAACACATTTCAACACTAACAACTTTTCCAAAATGTAACTAGAGAGCCGTAGAAATACTTCTCCCAGAAAGAAGCTGAGGAGAGGGAGGTTCCCAGGCAGGGCTGTGTTTAAGGCTGAAAGGTGAGCTGAGAGCTTCCTGATCCCAAGATCACAGGTTCACAGGTGCCTTCTGGTTTGTGGGGAATGCTAGATTCTACCTGTTAAAAGCCTGGACGTTAATATTTTTAACACATTTTAGACTCACCCCATTAAATTGGGATCAGGGAAGGATGAAGAAAGGCTGAGGTAAAATTTCACCAATGAAAGAGGAATCTGGGAGATGATTACACACATGGCAGAAACAATGGGGTATGATCATAACTGGAATAAACTCCCTTTATGCATGTCCTTTCCCCACCCAGTCTCAGCTCAGCTTGTGAAGACTCAGAAAATGTCAAAAAGATGCAGCTCGTGAAGCAATAGGAGCTGTGTATGCAGAGCTCAGGAACTTTATAAAAGGAAGGGGAAGGCATGGTGGATTGAGACAGTGCCAAGTAGGTGTCCAGGGCCAGTAGGGTACAGTGAGGACCACATAACTGGACAGCAAAAGCTGAGATTACAGGCATTGGACAGCCGTCGTTGCTGTCCATTCCTCACTTCAAATTCCTATTAAGGTATGGTGTACCTCTTCCTTGGTGCCAACCACTACCTCAATGGAATTTTCAATCGAATGTGGAGAAAGCGAATCGCACAAGCAGGCGGTGGGGTGAATGTCCTTCCTGGCATTTTGTTTACTTTTCCATTATAAATCCTGACTTTTTCTTTCTTGTTTAAGCAGAATGAATTGATTCCTTTTTCTTTCCTTCTTATTTTTCCTTCCTTCCACTGCAGTTGTTTATTTATTATATATCCTAGTTATGCAGACTTCATGGGTCAACATTACACCTTTTAACATACATTTCATTGAGTATCTTTTTTTTTTCAAATTCTACTCAATTTATTCATTTTTTAAAAAGATATTACATTAAAAAAAATGAGGTCCCCAATTGTCCCTGGGGCACCACCCAGGACAACTCCAAGGCCCGAGAATGCCCCCACATCTCTTCTCTTCCTCCCCTTCCCCACACCCAGCAGCCACCATGGCCACTTTTTCCACATCAATGCCACATTTTCTCGGTTATTAACCACAATAGTTCATGAATAGAATATCATTAAATCCACTCTGATCGTTACTGTATTCCTCCTTCCTGTGGACCTTGGCTTGGTTGTGTCCATTCCACATCTATGTCAAGAACGGGTTTAGATTCCACATGGATATTGGATGCAATGCTCCTGCTTTCAGTTGTAGGCACTCTAGGCTCCATGGTGTGGTGGTTGACATTCTCCAACTCCCTGTTAGCTGAGTGGAGTAAGTCCAATAAATCAGAGTGTAGGAGCTGAAGTCTGTTGAGGTCAGGGCCTGGCTATCATATTGTCAGTCCAGAGATTCAAATCCCCTAGATATATTTTAAGCCCCAGCATCAACTACAATTCCAGCAAAGTAGCATGAAAGTCTTGTGCAAAGAGATCCCATCTGAGTCCAGCTCCATCACACAGAAACACCAGCTCCAAAGAAGGGCCAACTGACATGGCAGTGAACCCCATCTTCCATGACCATAGAAACTGTGGGTCTCTTTAGCCTCAAAAGGACCAATACCTGGGGTTGTATCTACTTTATCTGTCTCTGAGACTCTGCTCAGGTGTGCACAAGGGCAATCATTCTGACATCCTCCAGACTCTTTTTTAGAGACTCATAGCCATATAAGCTCATTTGTCCTTTCCATTTCCCCCTTACATTAGGTCAAACAGCATTTTAAACTCCTGTTATTATATGTAGACAGGGATATTCTGCTGGTCCACATTGAACCTTTAATTCAAGGTCATTTTCTAGTTGCATCATCCACTGGTACTTGGTAGTGATCCCTCGGTGCCAGGGGGGCTCTTCCCCAGGTGTCATGTCCCATGCTGGGGGGAAGGCATTGCATTTACATGCTGAGTTTGGCTTTGAGACTGGCCACATTTGCGTAACATGGAGGCTGTCAGGAGGGAACTCCTAGGCACAGTGCTGCTCTAGGCCTTGTTCTTATTTCAGGTGTATAGGCTCACAAGCATAGTCATTAGTATCAGGGGCTCACTGTTGGACCCTCATTCTTTCCTGATCATTACCGTTGCACCTGCAGGACTGCTGCTACTCCCCTAGGGGCCACAACAGAGCCCCCCCAACCAGTAACCCAGTACCCACCCCCAGCTGTTGTTTTTAATTGTTTCCACTATGAGTATATCCAAACAATTCCATGCACCCTGGACATATGCCCTGTATAATTCCCTATCAACCATATATAGCCTGTCAATAACATCCCATACCAGTATTCCTCCACCGCCATTGTTGAACCACTCTGTGATCCAAAACTTCCTGTAATGTGAATCCCAATATAATGTCAGGTTCCCTTACTAGTAAAATGGAATATAGCGATGAGTTAAAAGTTAGATCTATAGTACATACTGATTTGGAAAAATTTCTACATCCTATCTTGTACAGGGAAGCAGGTGCTCAAACACTTAAGCTACATCTACTACTGCATATCCTATTTCTTCACTTGTACCTCACTTTACACTAATGATCTTGCAATCTAAGGCACAAAGAAAATAAAGGTCATCAGATGGGAATTTCACAGACTTCAGGTTGCAAAACCAACTAAATGCATCTCTATTTGCCTCCTTGTTCCTTCCTGGAAAGACATATTCCTGTTCTCCAAGGCTGATACCACCCTCCCCCATCTAGGCTTTGGGGCTCATCCCTTACCAGAGCTCCAGGAACCTCTGGAATCAATGGATTATCCTTTATCTCCTGTATTTTCAAATCCTTAATCTCCTTCTCATAACTATTTTTAAATGCATAAATCTTTTTTTCCATATATGTTTTCTTAGTCTTTCACCACCTGTAGCTATCATCCTGTCTTCCCTCCTCTTTGTACATAAAGGAAACTTCTTGAAAGAGTTGCCTATATCCAATATTTCATTTTAACTTCCATTTATCCCCTGACCCTCTGCAATGTGGCTTCTGCCTCCACCTCCCCCCTGAAATAGCTCTTGCCAAAGTCCCTGTTGCAGACACCTTTTTTTCTGGCCAATACCTGCTCCATGCCTTACCTTTAGGTTCAGAGGGCCATATCCCTGCTCTCCTGGCTTACTTTATAATGAGGACATGTCTGTGATCCACTTCTAGGTAAGTGGAGCAGAGAAGTCTTCTGGTGGGTGACTTGGAGAAGAATTTCATCTATGATAGAAATGCAGACAAGCCCACATAAAATAAGTACTTGTGGTTATGGGACAATGTGATGCTTGGTGTGACATAGCCATCTCAAAAACCTGAAAAAGGGAAAACGGACTTTGGCCCAGTGGTTAGGGCATCCGTCTACCACATGGGAGGCCCGCGGTTCAAGCCCCGGGGACTCCTTGACCCGTGTGGAGCTGGCCCATGCGCAGTGCTGATGTGTGCAAGGAGTGCCGTGCCATACAGGGGTGTCCCCCGCGTAGAGGAGCCCCACGCGCAAGGAGTGCACCCATAAGGAGAGCCGCCCAGCGTGAAGGAGGGAGCAGCCTGCCGAGGAATGGCGCCGCCCACACTTCCCGTGCTGCTGACGACAACAGAAGCGGACAAAGAAACAAGACGCAGCAAAAAGACACAGAAAACAGACAACCGGGGGAGGGGAGGGGAATTAAATAAATAAAAATAAATCTTAAAAACAAAACAAAACAAAACAAAACAAAAACCTGAAAAAGGTCAAAGGCGTCTCATCAGAGCATCTGCTCCTGGGCTAAATTACTGTGTCATATCCTGAATAGCAGATCTCTAGTTCCTCCCCATGTGTTTCTTTGGAGTTCCAATCCTGGATCATCTGCAATAGGGAAGGTGGCAGCTAAGGTTGGCAAACCCAGGGCTTCCTGCCAGGTCTCTCTGTCTCTAAAGTACATGCTCTCAGATGATGCCAGCTTTTCTCAGCATGTGGAAGTCCAGAGTGAGGAGATCAAATGGGCTGAGCCTTTTTGCAGGTTCAGAAGAAAGTGTGGTGCAATACCTTTGATCTCAATTATATTAGAAATATCAGACCAATTAGACCACTATAGAAATCTGGATACTTACTTCACAAGCACAACATTGAGAAAGTCTGCACATACATTGAGACACTGTGTGGTTCACATTATTTCCAATATATTCTCAAACCACTTGATGGTATTGAATATATTTGTTGAATTAGTTTGTTTCTTGGTTACTTCTCCTTTGTGATGTGTCCTCAGTGACCAAAAAATAGAAAATGAATGCACAAATATTTCATAAGCTATTAAAGTTGTGATGGAAATAATAACAAATACTACAGTTCCAAATAACATCATAAGTAAAATGGTAAATTAACCTCCAGTTTAGATTTTAAAAATGAGAGAACGTAGGTACAGGAACCATGAACCCTAACAAATCTGAGAGAACACAGATGGCCTGAAGTAGCATAGTGATATGTGAAAGTTAGATTTGTGAACACACAATCAATGACCCTTATCCCAAGGAAAGTGTCCACTGTACAGTTGTACCCAAAAGTGGTTTGAACTCATTGAACGGCCACCCCCTATGATGATGCTGTAGATTTCTCCCAATCTCATCTGCCTGGGAGTTTATTCCTGCATCATTTTCTCTCTTTCATCACCATCAATTTCTTCTCCACTTACTTGGTCTTGCCAGCATCAAAATATGCTCTAGTAAATGGCATCTTACATTTAACTTCCTCACTTACATGCAACCAAAAAAACAGCACAACTTCCCAAACAAACAAACAAAAAAACACACATTGTCCTGTATTCACCCCCTACCCCACTGTTCCTCCTCTCCTCTGCCTAATGCTTTCAGGCTTCTGTCTACTCCAAGCCCTAAGAGAGCTCTGGTCACATCAACACCTCCATACCACTGAATTCTAATAACAATCCTCAACACATGTTTCTCAATTTCTCAACTATATTAGGTCTAATTGATTATTCTGTCCTTCCTGAACTCTTACTGCTGGCATCCTCTGATTTATGCCTCTGAAAAATGAAACTTTCTTTGGGTTTCTTGAGGCAAGCTCCCCCCAAAAAAGATGCCTTTTATTCAACTCAGTGCCACCTGATATAATTGCTACTGTTGGGCAAAATTCTGTTTTTGCAGCTCATATTTAACCAACCAGCCAACCAACAGTCTGCCCTTAGGAAAAGGCTGCCCCTATTGCAGACAATGTACCAAGGGAGGTAGGGCCACAGCATTCTGAGCAGGTAAACTGAGCTACAGACTCTTCTCAGAGAAGCAAAGGCTCCAGAGGATTCCCAGAACTAGGAAGAAGAGCTATCAAATGGCTAGCTTAGTGGTCTTGGGGAGTTCAAGTAAATAGATCATATTAAATTATTTTCTGCTTGATCTTTGCCCAACCTCAGGCTGATTTGCCCTTCACTTAATTCCTCTTTAACTTCAGACTATGCCTCATTTCACTTGAGGCATGAAAATGATATTGTGCTGACCCATACTTACAAGCATGAGCACTCCTTCTGAATCTCTTTGTAGGATATGGGGATTACTTTTTTGTATGATGCTAATATGTTGGAGTTTCATCACTTTAGGGAAGGGGGTTTACCCCAAGGACTCAGATATTCAAGTAACTGGGGAGAAAGAAGGGCTATCATCACTTGTTGTTATCATCACTAACTCAACAAGAAATGCAGATATCAGGCAGATAGAGATGTGTGATAATGGAGCTGTTAGACTAGAGAGCCATCAACATGACACTGAAGGCAACAAATGGATCAGTCTTCTCAGTACACTCTACACCTGTGACCTGTCTCCACTGGTTGGCTAATTCTCCTAACAGACCAATATAAACATCCACATAAGATACTTCCATTCGCCAAAGACAGAGCTAGGTGTCCCTTACTTCCTCAACTGGGCTTTGACATTTTGCAAACTCATTATTTCCATATTTTTCCCTCTGTTCCTGGAGATCTTAACTGTGCTCAATACTTCTTTCTCTGTATTTAGTTTCTCCCATAGTGGCTTCTCTGCTTTCTTTCTGCTTTCTGATCCCTGCCCTTGCAAATAACTGATGATTCTTCCTGTCCTATTCAAATGAAAAGTACCTGCAGAATTGGATTTCATATGTTCATCCAATCAACATATTCTATTTTGTGCCCTATTGGATAAAAATTGTGCATCATGTCCCCTCCTATGTACTGGGTAGACCAATGACACAGATGGCTATTTGGACAAAAGACCTATCGCTGCTGCAGACAATGTGACCAATGAGTTAAGGGAAAAATAATTTGAACAGGTAAACTGAGCTGGAGCGCTCCACATAGAAGCTGTGCTCAAGGAAGGCATTCTGAGCTCACCTGCAAGTGGGAATTAGGCCTATCAAGTATGTTTTGGGATGGTTCCAGTGCAACTCATATATATTGTGATATGATAAAATGATTCTATCTTTGACCTTTGTTAAGTCTTAGCCTGATTCTTTTTTAATCCCAAATCTGGATTCATTTGAAAGATGTGCGTCATTGTTCTCACATCTTTAGATTAGGCAAGAACCTCCTAACCTGTCACTTGAAGTGTCACTTCCAAGGGGGTGACACCTCTACTTAATCAAGGTTCCATCCTCTGGGGGAAAATTTGGATCAGAGAGTAATTTCAGAGAGTAACAGTCGCATCTGAAACAAGCAGATATTTTAGTGTTCCTGACATTTCTGTATGGAACCAATGGTGTCTTGTTCGTGTGGAGGGAGAAGGAGAGTACAACAGATTCAGGCAGTTGGGAAAAAGAGGGTTCTAGTTTCCACTAGTGCAGACACCAGTCAAATAGACCCATGTAATCAGTAGACTCACTAGATCTGACAGCTATCAAAGCTACTGCCCATGAAGGCCCCAGGAAGATTTCCCCTGGCTTAGCTCACCCACCCCACCCTGTCTCCATCTCAGATAATTACAGTCTGTACAATGACAGATTATCAAATGATTGATTTTTTTAAAGTAAAAAAATTAAAAAAAAAAGAGAAATGTACATGGCAAATCTTTCTTTATATAAATCTCTAGAAATGTACTGTTATTGTTATGGATATTTCAAATTTTAATAGATATTGCCAAATTTCCTGCTCCAAAAACTGTTGCACCATCAATATTCTTTCCAGTACAATACTGGTTATTATCAGTTGTTGTAATCTTTGCAAATCATATTGGTAAATATTAGTATTTCCAGGTTGGTTTCATATATCTTTTAAAAACTATTTCAGAGATCGATCATTTTTATGTTTGTTATTTTTGTTTCCTATTACCTGTTCATACATGTTAGCCATTTTACTATTGGGTTACTTGTATTTTATTACTAATTTCCAAGAACTCCCTGAATATTTAATCCTTTTTCATAAGTATTGCAAATATTTTTTTCTGATTTGTCCCTTTACCTTGTACTTGCTCATCTACTAAATTCATGGCTACTCTCAATGATTATTTTTTACCTTGATTATGTTTGTTTTCCATTAAAGTTATTTTTTTATTTGCTCGTACTTAATTCTCTATATATTCATAGTAAATTTTGTCCTCAATTCTTTCAGCTATAATCTCCCATGGATGGAGCCTGTTCTGAAAAACAATGGCATGGAAGTTTTGTCTGCCCCACCCAGAATGTGTATTTCATGAGCCCACAGAAATTTCATCACTCTCTAATTATATGGCATTTCATGTATAAAACATGTCTGGGTTCATAGCTCTTTTCACTAGAAGATTGAATCTATGCACAGAAAAGAAACAAAATCATATAGGACTCTAAGTACCTGAACATGGCCAGGTCTACCTTGATGAATTGAGTATATCAGGACATCCTGTAGAGAACAGAAGTGGCATTTTTCATGCTCTTCAACATTTCAGACACTTAAATGCCCATCCTGTCAGGTTTCAAATGTCTAGATATCCCTAGGTAATAGAGTGGATTCTCCTCTCATCCACTTCTGCTTGATCATCTTGTGCCAGTACTATGTGATGTTTTTTTTTTTTAATTCAAGCTTTATTTTCTAAACTTAAAAAAATTATCAGTCCTACATCTTTTTCTTAAAATACAAATAATGCTTTTAATTTGTTGCTGGATTCAGTTTGCTAGTATTTTTGATCATGAAAAAATATTCTATAATTGAACTATTAACTATATGAATGTTCCACAATGATGAAGGAGGTTGTTGAAGTGGGAGAGGTGGGGTGGGGTGTGGGGTATATGGGAACCTCTAATATTTTTCAGTGTGATGTTAACTAATATAGTTCCTAACATTCAAGATAGTTAAGTCTTTCTCATTAGTTTTTATAAAAATTCATAACCATGCCAATGATTTACTCTTAAAAATAAATTTTAAATCACTGTATCAAATTAAAAATCATATATAGCTGTATTAATTGATATTTGCATTGAATTTGAAGGTTTTATTTAAGAAAAAATGGCATGTAAATGCGAGTCTATCTAAAAACAAAGTTTTACTTTAAAAGGTTTTGTCTTGTTTCAATATATTCTTTGGTTATTCTTCAATAAGTGTCTTCATTTGAATCTTGAATATTTTATAACTTTATTCCTATGTATTTTATGGTGTATTTAATTGCATTTTCCTTTTGTTATATTGTATAATTTACTATTGTTTACATATGGAAAACTATAGAACTTCAATTTTGTCACCATCCCATGGTTGAACTCTTGCAGATTTTAACTTTTTGTTGCCAAATTCATGAGTTTTTCAATCATAAAATATAAATAATAAATAATTATAATGTGTCCCTTTGATTCCAATGCACATGCATGCTATTTTAGTCTCTCACCTAATTGCATTGGTTAAAATTACTGGAGCCTTCAGAGATCATCTAGCCCAATCTACTCACTTTACAGATGAAGAAACTTTGACCAACCAGAAGTGTCAAAAAACTCACAGAGCAAGCCTGTGGTATATGTCTCTTAATTTCACAGAATACTTCAGTTACCATAATGCAAAACTTGTCTTACTTCTCCCCCAAACATTTCTACTTTTTCCAGTTTCTTCTTTCTTCAGTGTTTCTCTTATCTGCCCTTCTCATGCAGAGTACCATCTCACTTAGTATTAAAAAAAACACACACACACAAAAGCACATACATGAGATAATTAGGTTTTAAAATACAGATGCAGCAGTAGTTTTTTGTTACATGGTACTTCTTCCATGGAAGTCTTTGATTTTTCTTCCAGGACATTAAGAATCTCAACTTGTCCATTAAGCACAGATTGTAGTTTTCACCCACATACCCTTGGGAAACAGAAATAAGGCTATTTCTGGTAAAGGAATTGAGAGAAATTTATGATGACACAAAAACCCAGTGTCTTTGTGACTCTTGTGTTTAGCCTACCACCCTTTGAGGGTCTGAAGTTGAGTTGATTTTGTTCAAGTCTAGAGTTTAGTAGAGTTTAGTAGAGTTTAGGAAAACATCCAATTTGGGTCTGGTAATATTGAAGTCTTTTTGTTTATAAATCCTGAGAGAAATCAATGGAGGATGTAGAGTGTGAGAAACATAAAGTCAAATATTTGGGGGTGATTTTTTTTTTTTAAGAAAAGAAAATTAGAAATGGAGACAATAACAGAAGGAAGGAGACAGACAGGGACAAGAAACAAGAGAGAGACACAAATAGAGGAAGAAAGAATGAAGGAAGGAAGAAAGCAAGGAAGGAAGGAAGGAAGGAAGGAAGGAAGGAAGGAAGGAAGGAAGGAAGGAAGGTAGGAAGGAAGGAAGGAAGGAGAGAAGGGAGAGATAGGAGGATGGATTGATGGAGGGAGAGAGAGAGAGAGAACCTTTTCTCATAAATTCTTCTTCTTGATGAACTGAGTCAGGAAGGCTCAGGGCTGCTCCCTGGCAGTGGACTCTAGGAAGGTGGGTCACTTGCTGAGGACCCTCCAACTGCACCCCTCCTGCTCCTGTCTCTCCAGTGAGAAAACAAAATGCTGGCTGTTCTCTACTCTCTACTTTACCCACTTGCCCAAGCTCTTGGACCTAGGGAGGGCTGAGCTTACCAACACCATCTCTGGCAAGACAGCTCTCACTGAATCACTACAAAAAACAGAATTTTCTCCTTGCCAATCATAAATTAATTTGACCCTTTATTATTGGTTAACCCATATTTCACCTATCAGTCTGTGAGTTTAGACTAAGTTTGTTTATCTTTTGTCTCCTTAACATTGACCTCCTCAATGTGAACCAGACAGAGAAGGACTTTAACCTAGAATTATGAAGCACTTTTCACAAAACAGAAACTGGAAATTCATCTCTCTTCTGTGTGACAACCCTTCAACTAGCCTTCCCTGCTTTGCACTGAAGACTGTCAGATCTTGTATTATGCTCCTCAGACATGGGTTTTGATACCTTCATTAGCCTGGTTGTCCACTTCTGGGTACACTACAGTTTACTCACATCCTTCTTAAAATGAGAACACAAGAAGTTGCCTTTTCAAACTTTAAGTCCATTTAAATGAACTATATTGTCATAACTATGTAGATATGGAGTTTTCAGTCTTTTGGAATCCAGGAAATAGGCATCAAATGTGCCTAATATAGTCCTCACCATGTGCAAAGCATTGTGCTAAGTGCTGTACAGAACCATTTCTCTAAATTCTCACAGCAGCCCTTGGAGGTAGGTTCTATTAAAAATGCTTTTCTATAGATGAGGCAATGAGGTCACCCAGGAGAGAAAGAGGAATTCAACTCAAGCTTCATTCAAACCTCTGCTTGTAACCTCCATACATATTGCTTCATGTATCCCAGACCCTTCCTTAGCAGTAGCTTCAGGTACCTAGAGAATATTAAACAGAAAAAATAAAAATTCCTTAAAATTTTGGACATTTAGTTTACTGTTCTGGTTGTGCCATGGATTTGCAGGTAAATTCCTTATCTGGACTTTGGATCCATCATGGACATAAAGATGGGATTAGGTTACATGATCTGTTGAAGCCTCCTCTTCAGTTCAGCAATATGTGGTTCTATAAACTCCAGCAGATGTGAGTGTGCCAATGGAAGGGGTGAGTGAAATCTAAGTGAGAATGAAATGGTCACCTCAGTTTATTGAATCATCTTTCTAGGAAGAAAAAATAAAAACTGTTTGTCTAGAACATACAAGCCTTTCCCAAGTTCTCCACAACCCTGAAAACTCTTGAGTGCTTACCAATCTGAGGTCCCATGGGCATCAGGGAAGCTTGCTCAGTTTCTCTCTCATTCTTGAGGAGTCTTGTCTGGATGTGCCTTTAATGACCTGACCATGTTATGATCATGCTGGTTCTAGTGAGCCAGAGAAACCACTGAGCTGGCAATTTCCAGGCAAGCAGCACTATGCTAGTTGCCCAAGCATTCATGTCAGGCACCTATATTAGCATGGGTTAACGTGCTTTCCTGGGTCAGGCTTGCCAAATAATGGAAGGTTATAGGGTACCAGAGGCTATTAAAATGCCTGAGTACTTAGCTCAGTCCCTGCTTCTCCAGAAGTAATGGGAAAACTACTCTTCAACCACAAGAGCTAAGCAGGCATACAGATGGATAAAGGCAGTGAAGGGTACCAGAGAATCAAAGATTGTTACCTCAAGTTATCTGCTTTCAACAATCAATGGAGAGACAAGAATAGGATAAATACTCCCATTCAAGAAGGGAGAGATTGGAAGGAAAACAGGAGTTACAGGTCCCAAACCTAGCAGGACAAACTCCATTCGATCTCAAATCTGAGACTCCCTGTGGAGAGATGTTTTGTCCTCCAGGCCTGTGGGAGAAGCAGCCCCACCATTTCCAAGTCCTGCACAACAGCCATGCTCTCCCCATACACTGGGGTGTAAGCTGCACCATCTCCAAGCATTGGGTAGCTGCCCTCTCCCTGAACATCATGTGCAAGGCCACCTGCTCTGAGCACCAGGGCAGATGGCCTGCTTCCTGCAAGCACAGGGATGGGCCTGTGCTGTCCACACACTGGGGTGAGCCCACTCTTTTGGCCTCAGTCTCCATTCTTCTGCCCTTGAAGCCATTCTTCCTTCTATTCACCCCTTCTCTGTTCCTTTCTGGAATTATTTCCATTCATACAAGTTTTGTTAAAATCTATTGGTTTTGTTTGCAGTTCCAGGGGGTCCTAATTATCAGACATCAGAACTTCCCACAGATCCTTCCTGGTCAACTGCATTTCCAATCCTGACTTCCTGAGATGGCTGACTGGATCCACATTTAGTGACATCTTCTTTTACAAAGGGTTGTTTAGTTCAGCCCTCACATAGAAACCTGCTCTTTGGGAGTCACATCCCGAAAGCTCAGGGAGGTCCCCTACTAGAGCTGCTTCTAGGTCTACTCTCAGTGTAAGCTATCTGGATATACTGAGAATTTTCAAATTCCTTAATTCCTCCTTCCTTTGTGTTTAAAGTTTAATTCTCAGCTTACCCCTTTCCTCTCACATTTTATTTAAAGCTGCAAGGAGAAGGCAGGCTGCACCTTCCACACTTAGCTTGAAATTGTCCTCCGCTAAATATCCCAGTTTATTGATTACAATTTCTACTTTCAAGAAAAAGATTATATAATTTGTGAAGATGACTGGTGACTTTTTGGGGCTTTCCAGATGTCCTTCAAGTTAGACAGTTTACTGATTTGTTAATCTTGTGGTTGGGTCATGGTGTCCAGATGTCCTCAGAAATAGTGATTTTGGTTTTGCCTACTTTGACAGTTTGTAATATATAAGAAATGCATAAGATGACTTCCTAAATGGTCTCCCAACTCCATTTTAAATCTCTAGCCATAGTAATTCTGTTTTGTTTTGTTTCATTTTTTTTTTCACACTGCTAAAACATATACCATCCAACAGGCTGGCTTAATGATGACGATTTATTGGCTCATGATTTTGGGGGTCAGAGAAGTCCAAAAACAAGGCAACACCAAGCCCAGGCTTTCTTCTCAAAAATTGTGGCTTCTGGGGCTGGCTGCTGGTGACCCTTGGTCCTTGGCTTTTCTGTCACATGCCAGTGCACATCATTGCATCTTCTCCTTTTTTTTCTTGTTCTGTTGACTCCCAACTTCTGGTTGCTCCCTGCAGCTTCTCTCTGTGTCCAATATTCTCAAAGGACTTCAGCCACATTCAGCTAAGGGCCACCCTCATTCAGTTTGGGCACCTCTTCACTGACAACATCTTTAAAGCTGCTAGTTACAAATGGGCTCACACCCACAGGACCGGGGGTTGGGACCCGAACATGGTTCTTTGAGGAGGACATGGTTATTCCCCAGCACACGGGAAAGGAAATCTCTGTGGAAGTGTAAACCTTAGGACTAATATTGTGAACAAGTAAAAACTGTAAGATCTCTAAACAGATGGTGTAAATAAAGAGGAAAGAATGTACTATTCTTGAAACAAAATAAATTAGGCATTTGTCTCCTTAAGACAGACACTGAGTCAAAGTAGTAAAGTATACCTGGATCTATGCTGTGATCTATTGAATAGGCAGGTGAGTAGGAGAGCAGTGAAGAGGGATGCAATAGATTCTGCTGAGAAGAGGTGAAGAGCTTTGCTTTCTTCAGGGCATAGGATAGTGCACACTATCTATGGGCCTCCATAAAAATGCATTTGAAATAAATGGAGAAAAATATTTTGGGTTGGAAACCACGAGTATCACTTGATGTTACTATTTAAAAGCGTTCATGTAAGTGTGTTCTCTCCCTGAAGACTTCAATCCTGTGGAACACTGTGTGAGTGGAGACGGATCCCTCTCCTCTGCATTCCTGTGCTGCTCTAGCCTGGTGCTGGGTGGCCTCTCTCCCAGGCTTTCCTGGGCACCCTTGCTGCACACCTTTACAGGAACTGGGAGGGACTCCCATCTCCACTTCCTCTGTGGCCAGGTCTGTGGGGAAAGGGTCTCTTTCCAGTTATGATATGATAGAGGGCATTTCTAACTCCCCTAGGGCTCCAGAAGTTAGAGTAGACTCACTGGTTACTTCTTGAAGAAGGTCAAACTTTCTTAGAACATGGATCTATTCTTTAAAAAAACAAAGGAAAACTATCATTAAAAAACCAACATCAGCAGGATTGGCTCTGAACTGAAGGCAATATTGGAGAAATAGATGAGAAGTAGGATAACGGAGACTTGCCCTCGGTCTCTAAGACAGGCCCCGTTGCTGTAGACTGGAGGGTGATTTTGATTTTTGAGGTTGGAGGGTCTTCCCTGGAAATGGAACCACCTATTTATTTTACATAAATAAATATTTTCTATATATTAAAAAAAAAAAGAAACACTGTGACCAAACTCAATTTGGCTTAAGCAACGAATTGGTCAGTAATTCGTAACCCTCAGCCACTAGTATTTCTGGACTTGGTAATTTTGCCTTAACACTGATTAATTTTACAATTGCATATAGGCTTTTAATCATTTTTGCTATTTTTTCAAAATTTTAATGCATTTTTCTGTTTTTGTCTTCTTTTTGCTTATATATCTAGTTCATCCAATCAGCATACAGTTTTCTTGTGCTAGCTGTATTAACAGCCAAAAAATTAAAACAAAAACAGAAAAGCAGGAATGAAACCAAATATCCAATAATAGAAAATATAATGAGTAAATTTTTATTGGTAATAAAAGAGCACACATAGTGTGGTACCAGTTTTACTTAAATAAAATGAGAGTCAGAACAGAACTGAAAAGAATCTGCATGAAACATTTGTTTTCCTGGGAACACTGAGTTCAATTTGGG